>NC_028357.1:51169574-51227184 GCF_000741045.1 Vigna radiata var. radiata | reverse complement strand
TCCTTCCTTCTTACCGCTTTCATGGCTGTAAATTCCTCCATCACTTGCAAAATCATTGTAAAAATCTTGTTTGTTACAAGGCGTACTGTAAGCACCTTAAGCCATGGAATGAAAGAGGAAACAAGTTCGACGAAATAGATATCCAACAATGATAGACGCGTATTGTAGAACTCCACAGGCAAAAACAACAAAATCCCTCAACCTCCACAGAGATTGCTCACCACTTCAAAGTATTCAATAAATGGACAAAGAGGGAACAACTTCGAAAGAACACAAAAACATTAGACAGAGAGCTTCAGAGAAAAACGAAAACCTAAAATGGAGAAAGAGAGAGAGTACTACGAAGGAGAAAGACTGACTCAAATGACTAAGGGTGTTTTTGGAACAACACAAACTCCCTTTTTTCAAATCGGTTTTTAAACTCAAAAAATAATAATTAAATCATCCAATACATTGCTGACACCTGTGGTTGTCAAAAAACGTTGTCAAATAACGTTGTTAACATATCGGGATCCAATTAAAATTATTGTATGTATTCAATTTTTATTTATTTTAATAAATATGTTAACACAGTCATACTAATTATATTATGCTAGTTATGATAATATTTTTTTATTAGTCTTTTATACTAAAGTTCAAAATGTATTAAACTTTGTTTTTATTCAATTTAAAATTTCACAAGGAAATGAATGCGAAATATCTGTTGAACTTCTATTGATTCTAGAGATATAGAAGAATGAGAAACATGTATATTAATTAAACGAAATTATCGATTCCATAGTTATAGGGGTACGTATTATAGGACATAGACAAAAAGATATTAACTTAACGGTATGAATAAATTATCTAGAATGTGTTGTACAGTTTCAGTTCCCACAGAAACACGAATCTAGACAGTTTCTCTGGCTGTCTTGAGTTTTGATTCTTTCCATTGAAAGTGAAAATGAAAAGTGATTGCTGTAACTGAAAATGCGTTTGAACGCTTTACCCTCTTCCTACGCTCTCTTCGCCTCTTCCAAATTCAAATTCACATTCCCAGTAGGAATTTGCATTCGCGTTCGTGCTCTCAACACCTTTTCCTCTCTCCCAACTACTTGCCACGAAGACCACGATGATTTGTTCGCCCCTATTCCCACTCTTCGCCACTCTGACAATACCACCAACGCCATCGAGAGAATCGCCCTACGTTTGCGCAACTTAGGGTTAGCCTCCGCCGACCACGCCGACGACGACGATTTCCTGCGTCGCGAATGGCTTCGTCCCGATGAGGTGCTTTTGCCGTGGGACAAGCGAGAGGGGGAAGAGTTCGAGGAGCACGAGGAACAGCAGAAGGAGAAACTAAAGAAGAAGAATGCTAATGCAGTGACACTGGCGGAGAAAACGCTGGAGGAGGAGGAGCTGCGGCGGTTGCGAACGCTGGGAATGAGTCTTAAGGAGAAGGTCACTATCCCCCAAGCTGGCCTGACGCGAGCCGTGCTCGACAAGATTCACCGGCAGTGGAGCAACTGCGAGCTGGTGAGACTCAAGTTTCACGAGCTTCTTGCTCAGAACATGAAGTTGGCTCATCAAATTGTCGAGGTTTTTTCCTTCACAATGCAATCCCTATTTGTTTTAATAACTAATGTTCTTGTGTTTGAGTGATGAGCATTTGCAAAATTGATTTTAAATGGAACTGATTGCGAAATTTAGTTTTGTTAAAATTGGTGATTTACATTTGATATTTTATAGTAATAGCAAGTTAGTAGTAAAATTCAACTTTCTGAATAAGATTTTTTATTTAATGCAATGCAAGTCACCTACAGTTTTTTTAACTTAGAACTTAATTTTAGTTTCGAAATCAAATTCTCAACATGATACCAAACATATGAACATTTACTTGAAATTACTTTAGTCAATATGATTTTTGAATGATTCAATGTGAATCCTTGCACCTACTTAAGCTTGGTGTGGGAAAGGATATATCATGTTGTGTTAAGTGTTAAAAATAATTTGTGAACTGAATTGTTGTGACCTTTCGCAGTGTAGAACTAGAGGGTTAGTTATATGGAGGTCGGGGAGTTATATGTGGGTGTACCGAGGTAGAAATTACCAAGGGCCGATGAAACCGATTGAAAAGGAAGGAGATGATCGAATTCCCGTGCCATCAGACGGGGATGCGGCACTGTTGCTGGCAAAGAGTGAGGCAGTTTTCTGGAAGGAGGAGAACATGACTCCAGAAGAAGTGGAGTTTAACAGGATGCTTGATGGGTTTGGTCCTCGTTTTGTTGAATGGTGGGGCACCGGAATACTTCCAATTGATGCTGATTTACTTCCCCCCACAGTTCCTGGTTACAAGACGCCTCTTAGGCTTCTTCCTGCTGGAATGCATCCACGACTGACTAATGATGAACTCACGAATATGCGGAAACTTGCTAAATCTCTTCCTTGTCACTTTGCCTTGGGTAATGTTTGGCTGCTATGCTGTTTTGTTGAATTTTTGTTCCTTTTACTAATATGAATTTTGTGCTGATCTTTATGTAGGGAGAAATAGAAATCTTCAAGGTCTGGCATCTGCTATTCTCAGGCTGTGGGAGAAAAGTTTAGTTGCAAAGATTGGAGTGAAGCGTGGTATTGTGAATACAAACAATGAACTGATGGCTCAGGAGCTGAAGGTTTGTGCTCTGTAATTTCATATTTGGTGTTAGTTGCTTGTGCAATTGTGAATGTGTAAAGAAGAGTATATATTGTGAACAGAGTACTGACTATTGAGTTGAAAATGTGTAATGGGTTGCTGAGCCTAATAAAATGGAAAAACAGAACGATTGAATTATGAGAATTAATGGTGCGGTTAATATGTCAAAGGCCCCTTAAGTCTTCAATGGTGCACACCAAATATGGTATTTGTTAGAATTAAGTATCCTTGATTCTTTTTCTGAAGCTGTTGGCTACAGTTTTGGTTAATTGAGTTATAATAACCAATAGTCACCAGCAAAATTTACAATTTCTCTATGATTTTATCTTTGAGAATTAGTCAGTTTGCCTGTTCCATTAACTGTTTCAGTTAGCAAATAAGAAAACGAAGTATACTGATTTTTTATTTTTTTTTATATATATATACTTGAGCTAATCCATTTTCTCCAATTGTTGTCAAAATATCATTTACTAGGTAGTGTTGAACTATTTTTATTTTCTCATACAAAGGAAATATTATATTAAAGATGCTAATCTGTTTTTCTGCATTGAGTATGTGTGTAAATGCTAAATTTTATTTACATAGTCAAATGGTGCATTCTTTTGTTGCTAACTCATGCTCATCGACTAGTTTGTTTTTCTTTCATGGTTCAGAAATTAACAGGAGGTACTTTACTCCTGCGGAACAAATATTACATTGTAATATATCGTGGGAAGGACTTTGTTCCAACCAGTGTGGCTGCTGTTATTGCTGAAAGACAGGAAATGACAAAACATGTGCAGGATGTTGAGGAGAAGGTGCGGTGCAAAGTTCATGACATAGCTCCTTCAAGGGAAGATGAACCAAAATCCCAAGCAGGATCATTGGCTGAGTTCTATGAGGCTCAGGCATGCTGGGGAAGGGATATATCTACTGAAGAACGTGAGAGGATGAGGCAAGAGGTTGCCAAAGCCAAGAATGCTAAGCTTGCCAAAAAAATTGAATGTAAACTAGCTGTTGTAAGTATCTATACTGGTTTTGTGAAGGTTATATATGCTTGGGAAAGTAATTGTGTTATATTGATAGTGCCTTGCTTGTTGGAATCAAACTGGAGTAGTTTGCTTCACACTTTCACTGTGAAGAGGCTTGTTGGAATATTCTGCAGATTACCATTAGGTTGTTGTTGGGTCATTATCAGTGGAACTATTGAGATGTCATATTTTTGTTGGATCTCCTTTCGTTGCAAGATCTTGACTTCTTGGAGTTAAATATTGTAACCTACTTTTAGGTTTCCAAAAATTTAGGATGTTATGTTTGCCTTTTAGGGGTTATATTTTAGTGATGAAAGCTTTCGAATGGACCTTTCAATAATTTGGTGTAGAAAAAAATATTTAACGACCCTTGTCACTCAGTCTATAAAGTTCAGCTTGGCATGAGGGGCTTTTGAATCTTAGAAATGTGGTAACTTTATTGCGTGCATTAGTCTTTAGTAAAACTCAGCATCTGATCCTTTAGTGGAACCGTGACATGAGAAGTGGCACTAGAAGGGGCATAAATATTTATAAGACTTAATTAGAGATAGCCCTAGGTTGGAATTCTGGATTAGTGTCAATGTAAATCCTTCAAGTTTCAACTTATCATTTTACTTGTTACTGGGGTACATGCTTGTCTTCTTGCAGTTTTATAAAGTTCAAGTTTAATTTTAATTTGCTAATTAATATTTAAAACTCTAAATGCATGAACAGGCCCAAGCCAAAAGGCTTAGAGCAGAGAAGCTATTAGCGAAAATAGAAGTATCTTTGGTTCCAGCTGGTCCTGATTATGACAAGGAAACAATCACAGATGAAGAACGTGTTATGTTCCGTTCAGTTGGTTTAAGAATGAAGGCATACTTGCCTCTTGGTGAGTAACATGTGGCTGTATAAAAGTTTCTTTATTACAATGATGCCCAGTATGAACAGCTGTTAATGATAATCTGCAGGTATACGTGGTGTTTTCGATGGTGTCATTGAGAATATGCATCTTCACTGGAGGCATCGAGAACTTGTTAAATTAATAACAAAACAAAAGACCCTTGCTTTTGTTGAAGACACAGCTAGGTTATTGGAATATGAGAGTGGTGGAATACTAGTAGCAATAGATGAAATTCCTAAAGGATTTTCTCTTATTTACTATCGTGGAAAGAATTATAGGCGACCTATGACTATAAGGCCTAGAAACCTTCTAACAAAGGCAAAGGCATTGCAGCGGTCAATAGCCATGCAACGGCATGAGGTTCCAATTTTATTTTACTTTTTTAAATTACATATCTATTTTTCTCATTTTGTATTTGTGGTGTTTGATCTTGTATAACTTGTGCAGGCTCTGAGTCAGCATGTAACTGAATTGGGGGAGAAAATAGAAAAAATGAAAAAAGAACTAGTAAGTACTCAATTATCATAATTTCATTATTTATATTTACCTAAATGGATTAATTGGTCGCATGTAAAGTATTCGCTTATCATATTCTTTGTAATTTCATTTTAACGCGAAACAATAACACCTGCATATAGTATTTTCTTGTAATTGTAATCAGTTTCTTATAAAAGGTCTAGTGTCCAGTGATATTTTATATTTAAATTTATTATCATATGAGAGAGGCTGAAGATGTGAACGATTGACGAAAAGAAACTGAAATGCAAATTAGTTTTTTATCAGAGTGAAAATTAACTATCTGCTGGTGGGGTTGTTCTGCAGAGTGAGGATGAATTCTGACAGAGATGACAATTATGGTGATTTCAATGGCGAGGAATACAGTGATTACAATGATAAGAATTCTGAATTTTAGTACTTTGAAAATGAAGGATTTCTTATCTATGAAGACAGGTTTACATTTTGCAATGAAGTTAGTTCCTCCTGAGTGACTTCTGCCATTGCCTGCAGACAGCTAGGTATATATAAACTCTGCTTTCGATCGCTTGTAGGTTCATAATTGTGAATTTTAAAAATTGATCTCAAATTTTCTTGAGTTTTTTTTGTGGTTTTATAAATTCGACATAGTCTTTTCCTTTTAATTTCCAGCATAGTATCTTGGGTTATGAAGAGGCAGGTTTGCTGACAGCAGTTTGAATGGATGGTCTGTCTGCAGTTAAGAAAGGCATATGTGGAGTCCTATTCCTTCAAAGTTCTTGAGGCATGGATAATCAATGTTTTCTTGTACATTCTGACCCCATGCCATACGGATGCTTTTTATTCTTCTTAGTGCTAGGTATAACCCCAAATATAACTAGATAAGCTTATATATATTTGTAAATTATTAAATGCATGCTTGTTTAACCTAATAAATAAAGTTAAACATCTTATCAGGCTTGTCTTTGTAAATGAATCGTGCTCACACATGACATTGCTAACTCATAATATATCAATTTTATTTAGGTCAAAGTTGATAACTGTTTCTGTATTTGAGTTAAGAAATTAAAGATAAGAATATTTTAGTAAAAGTATTATGACTAATTTTACTGTGATTTTTAATCGACGTGTTACTTTTAATTAAAGCGTTATCGATATATTGACCAATATTACACAGACACTGATTAGAAAGACAACTTTTTTATCTACAAAAAAATATTATTCAGTGTCAATGATTTCATTTTCTTTTAGAAAGTATTTTATAATTATGAGATTAAATTGTATATTTTATGAGTTACGTTAAAATTTATTAATAAATAGAATTTTATTTGAATATAAGTTGGATAAATAAAAAAATATTAACTGGTTTTAGTTCTTTAAATATAATTGAGACCAAATTAAATAAACTTATTCTTGTGTCTATTTAATACTATTTTATAATAAAGGTATATGATAGAATTTTACAAGATTAAATAAACTTATTCTTGTGTCTTGTATGTGGTTGGTTGTCTGTACATGTGAATAAATGATAATACTATATTTTGAGATTATATATATTATTTTGAATTATAGTATTTTGACATTTTTATTTTGAAAAATAGAAGAAACCTACCAATGATTGTATATTTTCTATTTATACATATTTGTGGGATGTTAAGTTTGCTTACAACACAACTCACTTTGAGATGATTAATTGAAATTCTATGTACATTCTAGAGTTTATTTTAGAAATACATCCCTTAATTTATTCCAAAAATTCATATTTTAAGTCCAGGTTGATATTTATATTTAGAAGCAACTATTTATATTTCCAAACTTGAACTAGCACTTCTTCAACATATCTTTATCAACATAGGTTGGATGATTTCTGCATATCCGAATAACATGTTTCTTTTATATTAATATTAAATATTACTAAGTTATTATATATAAAATTTTCACATTTTGTGAAAAAATAAAAAAGAAAACCGATAACCGATTTTACAAACCATAATAAAATATTATAAGTTGTATATTCCATAATAAAGAATTTCATCTATAAGTAACACGTAAACTAAAAATTGAGTAATTTGTAAGAATATTTATTATTATATAATCATATATAATAATAATAATAAATATTACGAACTTAATTAACTATACTTTCAATATAATTTATAATGTGCTAAATATTTTATTAGTAATTATTATTTTTTTCACAATTCTTTTTCATCGAAAATTTTATTATAATGAAAAGTATGTTGTTTAAAATTCTCCTGCGTGGCTAAGTATAATTAAAATAATCATTAATTAGTCATTTACTTCCCTATCAAATCTCACACATCACATTAAATATGAATTTAGTTTATTTCAAAGTAAACTAATGTAGTATACAGAAAATTACATATATTAGTACAAAATTCATGTCTCAACAATAGGTATAAAACTGAAACACAATATATATAACATAGTTTACCGTGTCAATTTTTTTTCGTCTTTCTACTTGTTCTAACTAAACTTTTAAGCTTTCTTGTATAAGAAATCTAAAAATTATTTTTCTAGCCTTGACCATTATTTGTGTAACTTGACCATTATTTGTGTAACGATCTGGCAACTTACAGAGACTGCTGACTGTCCTCACACAAGGCTAAGCACGCTTAACCATGGAGTTCTTATAAGTTAGGCTACCGAAAAGCAAATGCATTTGTTGATATAAGTAGGCAAATCAATTCCTTTAAGTTATCCTTCAATTGTATAGTCTCATACCTATACAGTCTTTAGATCTCTCTCATTTCGGTGTATGTTCGATTCGTCCACGTGTCCCTTTCACTGGAAGCCTGCCAGGAGCCGCTCCTTGTCCATGCCTCTTGCACTGACAATCACTACCCGCCCTCGTCAGTGCTCGGGTGTCACAATTTGAATCTTTTTTTTACGTATTAATAAAAAAATTGTTAATTAAATTTGTCATCTTATAGAACGTTCTATTTCAGCAAGAGAGAAAATGAAATATCTAACAGTTGAGACATATATTTTGAATTTAAAAATAATATCCAATTAATATTAATTGGATATTAGTGGAAAGTATGGTAGAGTCTTGGATGCAAGTTAATTCTGTTGCTACAACCACTGAGAAATCCAATAAACTTTGACATATTACAACAAATGCACGAGTAATGTTTACAACATCTTGAAAAGGTAGTAATTAACAACTTTTAAGAAAGTGATTCCATTATTGAACTTATAAATGGAACCATTTTCATCTGCAGCACAATAATTCACAAGCTAGGTTTACATGATTTACACAGGCACTTCACCAAATGGAGTCCATATTGAATGGTTGCTCCTGCAGTTCTAAACCTCTGGAAGAAGCTGAGACACTGAGATCATCAGTTCCAATATTATTGTGAGGAACGTACGTTGCAAAGTGATCACCAGTTGCAGCTTCTCTTTGTTGATATGTACTCCTAAGCTGCAATGCCCTCAGAAGCAATGAATTGACAGAAAGGTTTGGATTCAGCATCAACCCAGAAGGCCATGGAAGAGATGGAAGCTCAGTTGCAGAAGCCCAATTCATGTTCAAGTTCATGTTTGTGCTGACATTGCTCGGATCACCACTGTTGTAAATTTGTGCTGCAACACTAGATGAATTTCCAATGCTATTCAGATTTGGTAGGTCTGCATCACCAAATTCATTCGCCATTGAGCTAGGAGACTCTTGAGATGGTTGAGAGGATGATGTCTGCTGTGCTTTCTTTGGTGCTGAGTTCTTCTGGAAGACTCTGCAAATCACCCATTCTTCCTGCAAAAATTTGACAAAACCATCTCAGATAAAAAACTATGCATGATAGATAACTTTTGTTAATACACTTTTCCATTTTAAGTAAATAAATTGTAATTTATTTCAGTTATATAGGACTCTATGAATATTTAAGTACACGAAGTTATCGATGTACCAAGAAACAACCAAAATTACCACGAATCTGTGTTTGCGTGTGATATTTCAAGAAGACCATAATTATATTGATACACTTATTTAATGATGTTTAAAAGCTGATTATGTTGTTGTAAAAGATATACATGTGTTGAATATTCAAAAATAAGTTTAAACATTTTCCAAACTCAGTTATTGCATGTGCTTTCTCGACGCACACATGCATATGCATTAGAATATTTCAAGAAAATGGTAAATTCTTGATGATCCAATCTAATTCACGTAATAAATTTAAGAGTGTCTGATTTTGAAAAACGAAATAAATACATTTATTTATTTTATTTTATTTTATTTTAAATAGCTATATATACGTGTTTTCCTTTTTGCAATATATGCCTTGTGAATTACTCGCATAATGATTTCTTTTTCCTCTTAATAGCTATTCAAAGAAAAAAGAACATAGCTTTCCTAACTTTTCAATTAATATCCTTAAAGAAAAACGTTTAATTAATAATTATAATAAGATATTTGAACATTATTGGTACAATTAAATTATTGAAAACTTTCAACTATGATCAATTAAATGAATATTTTTGAGAATTGATGACTGTTGTATCTATAAAATGAATATGATATTTATTGATAGTATATATATGTTAATGCATAATGCATTGATTTACTTACCTTAGAAGATCTATAGGGTTGCTTGTTTTGAAGTCTATATTCATGCATAACCCAGTTACTTTTCTCACCCCTTGGAGCTCTACCCATGTAAAACACCAAAGTTTTCTTCATCCCTATCAAAACTCCACCGCCAAATATCTCCTTATCTTTTCCGGTGGTTTTCCAATACCCTGATTCCGTCGCACGGTTCGTCCGAAGCCCTGTCGGATATTTCCGATCTTTCAGGCTGAAGAAATACCATTCCTTCTCCCCCATCGAAGCCTTACCTATTATTTTATATCACAAAACCATCAAATTTCTCTCTTATTCCTACATGCATGCACCTCAAAACTATACTTACAGACATTCATTTTAATGTTTTAAAACATATTAAAATGATCTTTAAAGTACTAACGTTACTGTATTATTAATGCTCCAGAAGACAACACCAAAAAATTCAGAAGGAATGTCACAAATAAATGAGGAAATTGGTTTGAAGAACAAGACATATACATATACCAAGTTCGTTTCCTCATTTAATTACGCTTCTGATGATGAAAATTCACAGACAGAAAAGGTATATTTTCTGTTTTCCTGACTTGCAAATAACCGTAATCAAAGCAGGTATATAATAAAGAGAGATGATGAAGAAAAGAAGTGTAAAAGTGTACCTGGGAGGTCCCAAGGTTCAGATTTATTGAGATCAACAACAGCAACAACCTTGGATGTGAAGCTAACGTCAGACACTTTCCTTAATAAATAATATGTGATGAGTTCTTCATCTGTAGGATGGAACCTGAACCCAGGAGGTAGGTTTTCTTCCATGTTGTTCTTAACTGTCAGCCCAATTAATTAACGGATTCCTTCAACCAAAACTGAAAAACCTTCTTCAGAACTATAGTACGGAAAATAGATCATCAAAATTTATAAGCTCTTTTTCATCACCAAGAACACCTCTTATAAATGGCTTCTCCGCTTTTCACAACTTGCATCCACATATTATTTTTAATAAATACATGCACAGCTAACTCTTTGACAAACATGAACTCTCCCAAAAACCATGTACTTTTTTTCTTCCTGTATATTAATTTTAATCCAATACTACCACTTTGTTTTACGCGTATTTACTCACTCAAACCAAGAGTAAATACGAGCTTGAATAGTCCAATATTGTGCGTTTTGTGTTATAGTCAATAATCCAGCCAAAAAGTGTCATAATCAATCAGTATAAAGGGATGGGAAAATGTGTAGTATTTATTAGGAAGGCTAGTTGCAATTATTTGTGCACGAGGGGGTTGAGTCTATGTTACACCCTAATTGGGATATACATTTTCTTCTACTATGATCCTCTTCAACTACCTTCACCCATTTCTACCCACCAAAACCTTTGCCAAACTTCTGCTATATAGTCCAATCACAACGTGTGCTTAATTCAAACCACATTCTCTCTCATTGTACATGCTGTAGCTACATATGTATCAAACAGTGCCCAATACCTACCGTTATTCCTCAAAATTCTAAGAAAATTACTCTCGGTACGCTAATTAAATGATCTTGTTTAACCAAAACGAAGTTTCATCTGTACAATATAGCAGCTCTTACATTGATTAATGACTGTTAGGAAGGGGTGTTTACGTGGACTGTTGACATATTATTATTTATTTTGGTTAGTGTTTACGTCGACTAGTATTACTATGAGTGGTTAAAATGGTCACCAACCTTTGGCTATAGGGTCAATCGTATTTCATGGCTAATCTTCAAAGCATCCCAAATTTCAATCCTACCCAAAACTTTGCGAACCCTCATTTTCTGCATTTTTAGGAACATGAGGATTCTAGAACCTCTTTTACTCACTTTTTCATTCGTTATACATAGGGATGGGAACAACCAATCTAAGTGAACACAAGCTCATTCTTCTAATTAAGCCAAATAATTATAGAATCAATGTTATTTTCTTCCCAACTTCATGTGTCTCTCATAAGATTTGTCTAGAAAAAATAATACAATTTTTAAATTTGAGATACAACAAAACTAATTAAACAAGTATAGAATAAGACAAAGATATAATAGAAATTACAATCTAAATCAAAACACTTTTCTTTTAAATAATGCAGATACGTATATATGATTCAAAAATTTACATTACTTTTTTATATAAGTTTAAAAAATTTTAAAAACCTTAAAATAAAATCCAAATACATAAAAATAACATACAACAAAAATTACATATACAAACTAAATATTAACTCCCTAATGAGGACCTCGACACCCTCGTCTTTGTTATATAAATGACCATGTATTATACTATATCATTAACATTTTAATTGAGAATTTGTGGGAATTATGATTATTATGTAAGGTATTTATTATGATAATGTATTATATTAGATAATAAAGATTTTATTTAGAAATTTATGCTTGGGAATTATGATTATTTTACAGGATATTTATTATACAAATACAAAACAAATAATCATGAAAAAAAAACATATACTTTCTATAGTGGTTAAGGTTAAACTGGTCATGTAAAGTATTATTTCTTATGACATATGTAACACTAATCATTAGTATCATATTTAATGAAGATTAAAACTCTAATCATCATCATAGGAAGTTTTCTTTGATGGATATAACATTTTTAATGCTTTTTTCTATGATTATTCATTTCCAATCGATATAGAAATGATTTTTTATGACAATTCTTCCACCGTCATAAAAATATAAATTTTTTATGTTACATGTATTTATGATGATTCTAAAATTGTCATAAAAAATATTCTTTTAAATAATTGATATTATATTTAAAAAATAAACTTTAAATCTAAGGTATAACTTTAAATTAACTTAATTTTATAAGCTGAGGTTTATGCTTCGTTTTATTTTTAATTATGTTATCTTGAATATAATCATCTCCTTTTTCATATGTGTTATGGTACAGCGGTGAAAGCAAATGAAAGATAAAAGAAGGCAGTAATGCAATAATTGAGTTGTACTTGATCGATGAATTGTTTAGCTTATGAAAAAGAAATATGATTAATTCAATTTAATATAATTTAATATATTAGAATTAGGGTTTTTAATTGTAATTACTTAGTGGAGACTGCAGCAAGGCAGATAAGACCGCCATCACGATTTGATGTTAAGATCGGGAATCAACTTTAAAGTGGATCTCTTAATGACACAACAATTTTCAGTTTCAACCATTGTTATAAAAATTATCTTTACACTTTCTTCTTTTCTAAGTTAACCAACCAAACCCTATTCAGGTTTGAATAATATTATGACAAAACTAACCTTTTTTTTCCCTTCATTTAACTAACCGTGTTATTTTTTTACCATTTAACTGATTATATCAATGAATATTAATTATAATTAATAAAATTCTTCTTGTTCAATTTAATTCAAAGATTTTTTTTTAATTCATTAATTAATTTAGAATAAATCTAATAAGTCATGTTTGGCATTGGATTGCAATAACATCTTTAGATTTAAGCTATTTTGATTACTTGAGGTTTAATTTCTTTTAACTGGTCTAATCCTACCGTAAATATTCAAAACCACCTTCCTTGTTGTTCTATGTTAATTTTTTTTTTTCAATTCATATATGATTAAATCTCCTTTTTAAAGTTAATTAACAGTTCACAATAGCCCTGTGTTAACACCTAACTGCAGTAATGGAGTGATTAATCACAATATCCACTAAGCCGATCTAAATTAGTTGTAATTGACTTGATATATAAACGTTTAATATTTGTATTTAATCTTTATGAATAAAAAAAATATAATATCTTATTTTGTTTAAGTAAAATATATATGTTTTTTTATATATATAACGCACAATCAATTTTTAATCTTTAGTACAATAAAAAAATTAATTGGTCTTCCTACAATAAGTATAATTGTGTTTGAGTTTTAGTCGTATTGCACTCTTAGATGCTTATATAGATATTGCCATAGGATATTATAACCTATTAATTTATTATATATTTTATGGTTAAATATGTTTTTCATCATTTAATTTTTAGTAAAAATTGAAATTAGTTTCATCTAAAAATTTTGGATTAATTTAGTTTCTTATCTTTAAAACGGTGTGAATTCAATTCTTTTAACCAAATTTTATTAAGTTTATTTAACGGTATAAACAACACAGATGTTATCATAAAATGTATTTAAAACATCAAATAAACTTACTAAAAATTTGGTTAAAAAGACTAAATTTACACATTTATAAAGTTAAGAAACTAAATTGAGCCAAAGTTATGAAGAATGAATAATTCTAATTTTCACTAAAAATAAGGGATCAAAAATATATTTGATCCTATTTTATTTAGGTACCTCTAAATTTTAATGTTAATATAATTTTAAAATATTGATTGAATACAATTTAATGTTAATATATTTGGATGTTATATTAAATATAGGTTGATTGATTAACTAAATGAAACATTATCATTCTTAAACAATAAGTGAGGGAGTTAATAATGACTTCTTTTGCATTACTTTGAGTTAAACATAGTTTTTAAACATGTTACATACAGCTAATATTTGTTAATAATAACAAAAATCTGTTGATAAATCATATTTACTAACGGATTATCAACAAATAGATCCATTAGTAAAGTGGTTGTCAATAAAGTTTATGATCTATTAATAAGTATTGATGACTTCAAATACGTCAGTTATATCCATCGTTAAAATGCATAAGGAAATATCATTCTTCCTCTCCCCCCGCACCCCTTCCCTTATTCTATTTTGTTTATTTTTTTTCTTCTTTGTCATCGATTGATAGTCACGTCACCATCGCCAATTCAAGTCATTTTCATCCTTATAAGCCTCTTCTTCTCTTATTTGTCTTCCTCTTCCTTAACTTCTTCCTCTACCTCGCCTCGTTCACATCTTTCTTTAACTTAGACCACCACCATCAGTTACTGACAATTATTGATATCACTAGTGTGCTGACAAGCCTCTACATCAACTACTAATTTCTGCGTCACCAATCAATCTCAACGACAAACCTTTATGAAACAATTTTTCCAACAAACAAACTTATTTTGTTCAAATAGAAGTATCCGTCAATAAATTTAAACGTGAACTTCATTAAAAACATTTGTTACTAAAGTAAAGTTTACTAACAAATTATTCATCATGGATAATATTCCATTGGTAATAAACAAAATTCTTGTAGTATTATATATTATTAAATTAAATAAAAAATAAACCAAAATCCTTAAAAGTGAGATATTTTTAAAATAAATTAAAAATTTGCATTAGTTATAATGCTTTATTGGAGATGTATAATAACTAATGCAATTTATGATTATAATTAAAACATAAATTAACAATCATATTATTACTTTTTATAAATGATATTACTAAAATAATTTTCTTTTTGCTTTTGTTGAAACAGATAAGTAATTAATTTAGGAACAAATTAAAAATAAAAAATTAATGCGTCATTGAATACTGAAAATATAAATTATTTTTTAAAAGATTAAAGCTGCATTAATTTTGAGACGAAAAGGTATTAACTAACTTATATACAAGTAAACATAAAAGGTATTAACTAAATCATATATAATTGATATACCAATACTTTAACTATCGTAAATTCAAATTACAATTACTACATTGTATTAATTAGAAATTCTCCACTAATGTAAACTAGTTTTCTTATTATTGTTTTATCTTACAGTTTAATAGTTTTTTTTTTAATTAAGACAAATATTAAATGTTCGAGTTTTAAAATAATTTAAATCTAAAAAATACGTTATCTCCAAGCTTACTGTAAAATTATTTATTTTATGAAGAAAAACTTATTTCTTTTACTTGTACGTATGAAGAAAGATTATAGGTAAACGAAAATATGATCTATATATATTGTCAATAGAAATTGATTAACATTGAAAACTACCGGCAATAAATTAATTGGTCATAATATCTTTGAGAAATTTAAACAACAAAATAAATGCAAAAAGTTTAACAATTGAAATTCTTTTGATTCGTGAGGATGTTGAATGTTGCAACTTAAGTTCTTCATACTTATTAATAATCTTTTCTTCCGTGTTGTGTTGCTAAATTCATTATTATGAACGGTGGACCAATCAAGACTTTAATGTAATATGCTACACGTAACGCACCACCAAGCTCAATCTTTTCGTTAATGTGTGTATATCTATAAATAAAGATCTTCATATGTGTTCATGATTTTATACATTGTGAGATATTAACAACGTCAACCCAAATCTCCTAATCTCATTAAGATGCTAATAGTTTAACTTCTACATATAAAACAAAAACGCATTAACAAGACATAATAACTTATCTAGTGAGTAAAGGTGTCTAAATAATCTTAGTATGATGTTTCTCAATTCTTATACCATTTAGCTTGTTCATTCTTATTGATTAACAGTATCATGATAAATTTTTACGATCATTTGACAGATAATACAAAAGTAAAATAATTATAAATGTAAACTTTTACGGATAATGTCAAGTAAAAATACTTTCAATATTAGGTTGGCTAAACTCTAAATAATAATCATATAATTAATATCACTTTTTCCTACTGCAGCCTGCAATCTTAGTAACCACGTTAAAGACAAGGATCAATAAAGAGAGTATTGCCACAAGAATTCTCAAGTGACACACCCAACTCTACTATCTTTTCCCAAATGGATCTTTATTCAATCAATAGGTAAGGAATAATATTAAACAAAAAAAAAAACTATTTCCTGTTTTGGAATAGGAAGAATCAGAATGCAGAAACAGTATGTATTGAGTTAAACAATGTATGAATTCGAAGTACTTCTCCTCCAAGATTGTCTTGTGACGTAATTCTTTAATAAAAGTGCACTTCATGTTTGTCTACCTATGCGTGTGTCTCGGTTTTGGTCTCTTCTTTTGCTTTTTGTTCTTCTAGGAAAAAGAACCCTCTCTCTTACACTGGATTTTCTACTTCAAATACACACCACAAAACGTTACCTGCGTACTTTATTCATTAAAAGCAGAATAAATATTATACCCCTTGCGTTATTTAATTCCCATTAAAAAGAAAAATATTACATAATAATAGGTTACACGTTACAATTAAACTCTTATGAAAACTGTACATTAACAAGATTAACAACTTCTTTTAAGATATGTATGAGTGGAGGTAGTATTTAATTATATCATGATCATGATGAAATGAAAAGCCAAAAAAAAATGTTATAAATATGTGTGTGGATACCTCTTACGAGTGAAAGATCGTTTCTGTGAATGCAGAAAACGAAATAATATTAAAATTTGCATGGTATGCTCCTACTAGAAGACTCGTAGATCTTGTTGTGAGAAAGAAGACATTCTAAAGCATGTGAAGTTCACGACAGGTTTGTCCATGGTGCTTAGGGCTTATAACCAGGGCCATGCAGCATTTGGGGGATATTAGAGATTTTGACATTTCAGATTTGACCAAGAAGGATACATATTACGAAAGCAACGCAAGACCACTTAATAAAGAAAATGCTGCTATGTCCCAAAGAAGATGCACTTCTTAAACTATTCTACAATGTCTCAAACCCTCTTCACCTTCTCTTTCTCCTTCTCTTCTCCTCCGCCGTTTTCCTTCTCACCTTCTTCACCTTCTCAGGCAGATACCCCTTCATCCAAAGGTCTTCTCCTCCATCTATTCTCTTCACTACACATTTTCTTCTGCCTTCAAACTCTCACTTGTACCTTTTTTCTTTGTATGTAGCAGGGATCAAGAATATGAATATGTGTACACCGATGAAGAAGAAGAAGAAGAAGATACTCAAGAAGGGTATTCTTGTGTTGATTCTACCGAGGGAGAAAACATCACTTGTGGGAAAGAAGTTCCTGTGTTTGTGCACAATGAGAGGCATCAAAGGACTCATTCTTATTCGGAAGAATTCGTAAGCCCCAGAGAGAGCTTGAATGAAGAGTCAGAAGAAAAACATTATTATGAAACGTTGTCTCTCCATAAGTCTCCGCAAGTTTCTGACTTCGACAATGAAGAGGCAGAAACGGTCGAAGAAGACTTTACAGAAAGAGATTCTGATTATGTTCCAAATTCTACAAAAGTTGAAAGCAGGAACACCTCCCCCCTCAACCTCAACGCGTACAAAGGAAAAAAAAACCATGACGGTATCTCCTTACGTTATACTTTATGTATCACCATTTTATATTAGTGTTATGGTAGTAAAAAAACAGTATTTTGTATATAATTTTTGGATTTAGTTAAACTCCAACTCTAACTTTTTCAAGCTTATCAGATGACTTGCTATTAATCATGCAAAGTTTAAATTTGAGATATTCAATGGTAAATGTAAACCTTATGAACTAGTTTTTGGTTGAGTTAGGCCTGGATAAAAAATTTAAGATTATAGTTGTGGTGATACTCTTACATGCTCCATTTCTACAAGGTAAAGTTTCTGATGTTAGTTACTTTATGCAGACGATCACGTTAGCGTTGAAATTATCAGAAACAAGAAGGTGCAAGAGCCAAACCCTGCAAGGGATGAGAGATTCTTTGTTTTTGCTTCTACCCAGTTGCAGAGTAAGAAGTTGATGGTTGAAGAGAAGGATGATGAGTCCTCTAAATGGAAGAGCTCCATCAATTGCAGGGATTCCGAGACTGAGGAGGATGCATTTTCTTCTTCATCCAGAAGAAGTTGTCCCAAGTGGGAATCATACACATTGTTCCAAAAATATGATGAAGAAATGGCAATCCTAGACAGAATTAGTGCACAGAAACTTCATGAAACAGGTAACAATCATTTTTCTAATTCCATGTGCATTACTTATAAGAAAAATAATTAATCCAACATTTCAGAGTCATTAAGGTCCATCCAAGTGTCTCCAAGATCAATGTCAGAGCGTATTGTGTACAAGTTTCAGACTATAAATAAAAAATCTGTTGATGTTGGTCACAACCCATATCGTGAACTAGAGGCTGCATACGTAGCACAAATTTGCTTGACATGGGAAGCCCTTAGTTGGAACTACAAAAATTTTCGTTCCAAACATGCCTCACGCCAGGACAATGACACAGGTTGCTCTGCCACAGTTGCTCAACAATTCCAGCAGTTTCAGGTTTTGTTACAGAGATACATTGAGAATGAGCCTTATGAGCACGGTAGGAGACCTGAAATATATGCTAGAATGAGACTTTTGGCACCCAAATTACTCCTAGTGCCAGAATATCAAGGTATGAATATTAGTTTTCATTCCTCTAATAGAAGCACATTTCATGTCACAAAGTAAAATAATTGTATAGTTTTCTTAATTTTCTTCAAAAAACTTAGAGGAGGATCAGAAGGATGGTGGTTTTCAATGCAAAATATCATCAGCTTCATTTCTGAAGATAATGGAGGATGGGATCAAAACATTCATGAATTTTCTAAAGAATGATAAAGAGAAACCCTGTCAGATCCTTGCAGCCTACTTCAGGAGAAACCAAAGAGGCACAGTTGATCCAACATTACTGGGACTAATGAAGAAGGTTAACCAAAAGGCAAGATTCAAATTTCAAATCAATTGTTCTTCAACATTTATCTTTAATTCAGTTTTCTGACACATGTTTTTGTGTCCACCTAATCTACAGAAGAGGGTGAAGGTTAAGGATCTTAACCATGCAGGGAAATGCTTGAGGAAGAGAAAGTTAAAGGTGGAAAAGGATATGGATATTTTGATGGCTCTGACAGACCTAAAAGTGGTGTCAAGGGTTTTAAGGATGAGTGAATTGAGTGAAGAACAGTTGCACTGGTGTGAGGAGAAGATGAGCAAAGTGAGAATCATGGAAGGAAAACTTCAGAGAGATTATTCCACACCACTTTTCTTCCCCTCACATTGACTCACCAGATGGTTTTGTTTGGTGATTCCATTGTTAGTATAGTTAATTGCAAAGAAGGAATATGCATGACACTCTCTAATGTTAGATTAAAGAAATGGAGCCATTCTACAAATTGAAACAGCAAACATGTGGAAACATGGATTGTGGTGTTCAAATTCAGAGAATGCTTATGTTATTATGCATATTGAAGGTACAAGGTCAGAGACAAATCTAGTGTTAAATCCAAAAAAAGAATGAAGAAGGCTGTGACAGACCAAGTTGAATAAAACCATACATAATCTTAGAGAAAAATAAATAGAGAAAATAATGCAGAAGTTGTCTACAGGTTGTAAGATATTTATTATTATCTTGTAAGAAGTTAACAATAAGAATTTTTAGAAGGATATATATTCAACATTGTATATTGATATATGACTCCAAAAATAGAATAAAATTGTAAAAATACTCTCAATTATAACAACAACTCAGACATTATGCTCCTCAATACACATTCTTAACAAAATATTTTTTTTTCTTTCTAGTATACAAAATTTTTATTATTTATTTTTACATAATTTTATTTTTGCTTTTTGTAAGTATACTTTCATTTTTATTTTAGATAAAACTATTTTTCTACCACTCCTTATTTAAATTGCAATATGCCTGAACCATTAAATTCTAGAGTTAGTGGGAGTCAAGTGTGTCAACGCGAGAAAATCTGATATTCAGAAAGTAAAAGACAAGTGTGAGCAGTAGAGGTGGATCGTTCGGTTTTTACGGTAGTATTTAAGATGTGATTTTTAAATCTGGTACCACTTTTCTGCATGCATCCTTCCTCCCCAAACTGTTGAACCTCATTTTCTCCTCTTTCTCTCTAGAATTCTCCATCTTCTCTCTAAGATTTCTCACTCTTTGCTCCTCCGATCATCATTCAAGCAGTGCCTGAGTCTTCCTGACGTAAAGAGCTTTCTTTTGCACCGATCAAGATGTTGTTTTGAAATTGAAGTTCGTAGAAATCCTCAGAAGTTTCTTGGGACATAAGACAACTGAGGGAGTGTAGAAATTACTTTGATTTCGAGGTAAGAGAAGCTTGTAATTTAATTATGATTTTGTCATGAGTGATTGCATGATTGTGTGACGTTATGTTTGATGATTTGGTTGATGTTGAAATGTTGCATGTTTGTTGTATGTATTGATGTTTGAGAAATGGCATGAACTGGTAGAGATAAGGTTTGATCTTAATTCTGCAGTATTCTGCTAAATTATGTAATGGTAGACAGAGAGGTCCTTAATGACTGTTCGCTCTGTTGTGTGTATTCGGTCTTAGCTGAATTCTTCTTTGGTAAAACTTTAGTTAATGACCGACCGGTCTTGTATCATAAAATAGAGTATAGCATTCAACAATAGTTTTCTTCTATTTGGTAGTCAGTCTAGTTAAGTTACTCAATATAACTTAAGTCATAAATCCTACTTCTATTCTCAGTTATAACTAAGTGTTTGTAATTGTGAAGTTGAATCCACTCATCCACTCCTAAATAAGCTTGATAATGATCGGTCTTGAGAGTGTTTGGTCTTATGCTGACACTCGGTCTTGAGAGTGTTTGGTCTTATGCCAACACTCGGTCTTGAGAGTGTTCGATCTTATAATAACACTCGATCTTGAGAGTGTTCGGTCTTTGACTAGTGCTCGGTCTCCATAGTGCTCGGTCTCAGACAAGCGCTTGGTCTTAATAGTGCTCGGTCTCAGACTAGCGCTAGTATTCTTCCTAGTATTCAGTTTGCTACTAGTATTCGATGTGACAGTGTCCGGTCTCAATAAATGGTGTTCAGCCTAGAGCTTTAGTGCTCGGCCTAGGCTTTGTAGTGTTTGGTTTAAGCTCTTGGGGTTCGTTTCAATAAAATCGTTAGCCCGATGAATATCGTTCGGTCATGTTAGTCCCTAAGGAGTGTTATTCCGTTTGGTCTTATCTATAAACATGATTATCTCTTTCGGTCTTGTTCATGATTAGTATTTTCTTTTACAATTTTGTTTGATTTAATTGATAGTTAAGTATCATGATATTGAAGAATGATACGAATTGAATAATATGGATGTGGAAGAGAATTCCAAGGAGGAATATCTCTTGAATGGTATTGGAATGGTAAAGTATGAATGTGGACAAAGCTTAGCTGGCATTTATCCTGGTATTCCGTGATTACTCATTCTCATGTAGAGAAGAGTAACTCATGTGTGGGAATGGCAAGAGGTCCTAGTTCATAAGATTAACTTGGGCGAGGTATAACGGACTAACCTCGGGTGACAGTTGTTGAGGGCATCCCAACTACTACATCACCCGGGTACACAAACGTCGTTGCTACATAATTCCTACAATCTGGATGAGTCAAGTCAGTGGTCGGTCAATGCATGTTTATTCCTTTCGGTCATGTGTGAAATGTGTGTGTATTACTATTGTATGTTATAAATGAATCTGTCTGATCTATTGATTAATTAAATTACATAAGCTTACCCTACTTTTCTGTCTTAGCTTTGTTTGTCCATTCGATCGTCTTTTTCTGTTGCAATGATCATCTTATGGATGTAAGCAGAAGGGGACGGGTGTTCGTTAGAGGAACGTTAGAGAATGAAAATCCTGAAGTTTAGTATAGGACCGTTCGGTCAATGGTGATAGTAATATTTTGTATAAAAACCGTTCAGTTTATACAGTTTTGATGACCGTTCGATATATGAATGTCTTTTTGTAACACGGTTCGATTTGAACGTATCCTTATAATGGTTCGGTTTGTTTATAGAAGTTATATCAGGTTATAAAACCTTGTATAATTCTAAATGTTCAGTATTTTAGAATTTCCTCATAACTCTTATTATAAACTTATTAACTCTCCTATCATAATATTATTATTATTATTATTATTATTATTTATTATTATTATTTGTATAGTTTAAATCTATATTGAGATGTTACACAATAAAACTTTGAAACTATAATTAAAGGATCAAGTATAATAGTTTTTTTTTCTATTTATAAGCATTGATTAGTTGATGTCTATACATCTAGTAGAATTTACTTTTTAATATATATATATATATATATATATATATATATATATATATATATATATATATATAAAATTGAAAAATAAACTAATGGCTGTTATAAGCTGAATATATACACCACAACTATCCTACTATGCATTAAAAAGAACATATAAAGGACGATTATTCCAATTCTCCCAAAATAAAATTAATGAACTCAATTTTTTTTTTTGTTACAAAATTGATTATATTAGGATGGTTGTCCACTTGGATATGAATGTGCTGAAAAGAATCTCCAACCAAAAACATTAACGAGACAAAGTAACCTCACATGAAAAATATTTTTCTCTTCCAATCTTAAAATCAATATTATACTAAAATCAAAGTTATTATTCTTCTATAACTTGTATGGTATAATAAATTTTAATGTTAACCAAAAAATGACTTTAATTTCAATTGAAAATATAATTTGAATGATATATAAATATACTCAGTTTTTTTTTTATATTTATCTTTCATGTAAAATAAAAATGAACATCATGAAAGCTATAAAACTATTACTGTCTTGAATCAAATTACAATGAAAATTCAAGTATTTAGGATCTCTAACACTATTCAAACAAAAATATATATAATATGAAAGAACTGACTTTTCTTTTTACTAATTAACTTCATCAATGAGTTATGTTGCCAGTGTAATTTGTGTTAAGATGTGAAAATTTTCAAACAGACAAGTGTATAAAAATATCTTTTTATTTTATTTGTAAATGGAAGAAAATATTTTATAATACTACATAATTGGTTTTTTTAATCTCCTGTTATTCTATACGCACAAATTTACACAAATTAAAGTATTATATATATATATATATATATATATATATATATATATATATATTCATTTTATATATACTTACTACAAATTATTATTTTTTATTACATTATATATCTTATAAATTTATAACTCATATTTCCGCTAGATTTGTATTAAGTATTGATCCATGTTTTGGATGTCTATGAATTATTTTTTTCTTAAATATGGATAAAAATAATTTAAATCAAGTATTATAGAAACTGAAGGAGATATTGACATATTAATAGGAGTATACATGAATTCCACCACGTGTATGAGAATTTAACACATCTTGGAAATCTTGTGTGGAAGTTTTTTTTCAGTAATACCTATTTTTTTTTTCTTTTGAACTAGATTTATGTTAATTAGCTAGCAAGCTAAGGATGTGAATTATTGTATATTAAATATATTAACAATAAAATTATACCTTAATAGCATGCAGAATTAAATTAATATATCAATTATGTCTTTTAAAATAAAATATCATGCATGGTCAGTTCATGTACTGAGCTAATAAAGTTGCTTAGTGAGTTTGACAAAATTTTAGAGATCTAGAAAAAAAAAATATTCTTGGTCGGGTTGGTGAGAGATAAAAAAATTATATAATTATTTGTTTGTGAAAAATATATAATAATTTTTGTGGCATGTTTGGTTTTGTCTAAGGTGAGATGGAGAGATAGACACAGCAGGAATGAGATCGGAAGCTGTGTCTGGTCCATTCTGCACCTTGTTTCTTATGCCCACAAACACCGGTAGCATTTATGACACACCGCTTCATCCTTTATTATTTATATTTAATATTCATAACATCTTCCACGCGATGTGATGTTATCGATGTTATCCCTTCTCAATTCAGTCCCCCGACCGCTTCTCACTTCTGAGAATTATTATTTGTAATTATTTTTTTCTAAATAGGAAATTGATGATATATAACTTTTTTTTTCATTAATAACTATATATATTGTAGAAAAACTTAATTATGAGAAAGTAAATATTACATAAGTAATAGACATGTATTCTCTTTCGAAGAGTTTCAATTCAAAAAGATTTTTATTGGAGGAAACATTTTGAAATGTATTTAGATTTTAGGGATACATATTAAGTTGTAATTGATTTAAAATATTAAAAGAGATTCACTTTTAAGTTTATTCTAATTTTATAGATTCAACAAATAATTTATTTTAGACTCGATTTTGATAGTAGGTTAAAAAATGAATTTAAAACTTAAATTAATTTTATAAAATTAGTTTATAAAGAAAATTTACAATTATTTTTGTTTGTAAATTGACATTATTTTTAATTGATGTGAGACTTTTAATAAATCATTTTCAAACTCAGAGACTTTTAATAAATCATTTTCAAACTCAGACATACACATTGAACAAGAAAAGTTCTTTTTTTATCTAACATGTTACCTATATGACATGACCTAGCACACTAGCCCTCATTCTCAAGGAACATAGATAGGTAGGGACTGAAATACATCTTTATGACAGACGATAATTGACAAAGTAGTGAAATTGTCCCGTCACTATATCCACTAATGAAAAAGATATGAGAAAATTATAGATAATTGTTTCAAAGTGTGGAAATGGTCTATAAATAAGGCAAAGTGTACCTGAGGCCCCCTACTCGTCTGATAGTCGAGATATCATAGTTAAGATAAAGTCTACTCTTCTTCTTATTTAGGTATGTCATAATCATCCTCTACTAATTTTTTAAGTGATTCATTGCTAAAATATAGGGAATTTGGTGACAATAAGGCCACTCATGAGTCAACTTCACCCTGGTAGTGATGATAACCTTTTAATTAGTGAGTAATAAATGTCGATGCATTATTGCAAGGGGTTATGATTGGGTAGACCCTAGAGTTAATGTATATTTTTTCTAAATATCATTGGTTATCTATTGTTAATACGTTTGTTGAAAATGTGAAAGTGTTAGAAGGTGGTGTAGGAAATGATGTCATAATCATAGATCGAGTACGGATGAAGGATAATGTATGCCATGAGCGTAAAGGATATCCTTATGATGAAATTACAATGGGGTTATTAAGAGTCCTAAATGTTGCTCCCTCCAAGCTGCATCCAAACAGTTGAGTATATCTCCAAGCCTTTCAAATTCTTTGTCAAATACTCCACCTAAAATTTACCCTTAAAGTTTTTCTCCAATGTTATAGTATATGTTTCGGTAATCTTATGACTTAGCTATCATTGGTAGGTCAATCTCAAGTCTGCCTATTTGGCTTATACACTCAATCATTTAAAAATATTAAGGGCAACTTCTTTTGGGTTGTCATAAGACCATTAGGGCATAAGTATTTTTATGATGATGATAATAAACCCAAGTTTCCATTTAATTGGACACATGATCATATTTGGTAGCATAAGTACTCTAGATCTCTAGTGATAACCGATGATCATTACATGTTAAGCCAACTTGATAAATTGCTCAAGGGCTGCACATGAAGAAGATTGTTAGGGTGTTACTATCCCTACGTCCTTGTCACGATCTTTGTAATATGTATATTTTAATATTTTGTTGAGACAAGTTGTTAACTTTTGTTTATGTCAATTTTTTCTATAGAAATAACGTATGTTGTTGAGGTTAATTCCTTCCAGAAAGAACTATTCTGCCAACTAAGAAAGAAGAGACATGAGGAGAAGAAAAAGGAAAAAAAGAGCAAGCTGCCAGTGGCCCTTCTAACATCGAAAACATTATGATTGCCATGAAAAATTTGAGACCTCTTCCAATTGATAAGAAAAATAATAAGCATAAAGAAAATACCCCGCATCACGACACAACTTGTCCATCCTTCCCAAAATGTGGGCATTTTGATACAAGTGGTGTTGACGAGATTATCTTGACTTCCTTTTACGTTAGATTGAAGATAAATACAGGGATTAAGGTGACTTTAATCACCTTAGAAGCAAAACTCACATTTGATGTTGATCATGTGACCCCTTACATACCCTTAACGAATTTTAATCGTGTGTTATTGTGATGAATTATATGGAGCTTTATGTTGGACACCATATAAAATTAAATTCCAGGGAACGTTAGGGCCTTAGGACGCCAAGGAGGTTCTATCTAGCTTTGTTCTCTGTATGCTTAAGATTGAATGTTTAAGATTGTTTTAATGCGTGTTGATTTATCGATAATAATGAATGATTTAATATGACATGTATGATGGTTGGTTGTATGGATGATGGTGTAGTGACTCTCAAGGAGGAAGTGTTACACTGATCTTGAGTTTAAGGTGTATTGAGTTGTAATTTGATGATATTATCTTGACTATGCTAGTATCTAACTTACATGGAGGAAGATATCTAGTTGTGAGTGTCGATGAAGGTTTCTACAATCTGATGTTTCAATATGGAACAAGATTAAACCACCTAGGTATAAGAAATTTATCTGGTCATACTTGAGGAGGACATTGTTCCTAACTTATTGTTCTGTGAGAGTGTGCTCATTGGAACTGTAAGATGACATGATAAGTGCAAAATCTCTAAGTCTACTTAATACATGTATCTTTCAAAAGTATAGTCAAATGTTTAAGTCTTATGAATCATTATTGAGCATATCTTGTTGATATTTGATTATTGTTATTAGTAATTCATAAGTGAATTAATAGAAATCGAATTCATAGTAATATGATAGATTGAAATTCATATAAATTATTAATTACACTAATTTATACATTGATCTGATTTGTAATTTACTTATATATTATATATTATATATTATATATTATATATTATGATCATATATTATACTTGAACATGTAAGAGTAATGAAGAGAAAAAAAATTACTAAATAGTTTAAAACTTAACTTTTTCTATTTTAAATATACATGTAGATGTGTATTGTGATGCACTCCTTCTCCATTGTAGATATTTCATTTTGAAGGATAAATCTTAAATTTTATTTTAAACATTTAGTTTCAAATATAACTTAGAAGCTTTAAACGGTTGTGTTTAATATCTTAGTTACGATTTTTCTTAGTGTATTTTTATACTAATATAAGGTATAATAATTATATAATTAAAAATTATTTTAAGTAATTATTAATAAATATTTATTTATATTATATTTTAAAAAATATTTTTGAATTAATGTTTTTTACCTAAATGATTTTTATATATATATATATATATATATATATATATATATATATATATATATATATATATTTATTGCCTATAAAAAAATTGCCACGCATTTGTTTAATTTTAGAAAATTGAGATAATATATAATTAAAATTTTATAAGGATCAAAAGTGCATATGTACATATCAAAAGTGAATTTAAGCCAATATTAAATGAATTTAATGAACCATCCTAACTAGTGAAATTAGATACTACCTTAGTATATATTAACATTTAAGGTCATTTCATTGATGTTAAGAACAACAATTAATGCATAAACTTTTTTGAAACAATTTTACTAAAACAGTGTCAATGTTTATAAATGTAATATTTTGACTATGACGAAAACTATAAATTTAATCACAAGTTAGCAAAAATGAGATATGCTTCTTTCAAAGATGAAAATATCACCCAATTTGATTTTTTTTTTTAATTCGTTAAAAATGCAGTCATTTAATTCTATTATATATATATATATATATATATATATATATATATATATATATATATATATATATATATATATATATATATATATATAACAATATTTACTTTCATCACAACATCATAATTGTTTTAATTTACTATAATAATCAATTTAACCATTTTATTAAAACTTTTGATATTACTTTTACTGTCGTTTGTTATTATTAGTTGATTTTCAGTCCTGTTATTCTTATTATTATTTAACTTTAGATTTTGCTTAAGAAAACCTCTGTTTCGCAATCTCCTACCTTTAAGATTCATATGCAACTCCAATCCCTCTCTTGTTTGGTAGTATTTCCACACAGGTTTTCCTGTACATATATTCAACAATACAAATAAAAGTCGTCTATTATGTTATTATAACATTTAATATTAATACAAAATAAGAGATGAACACAAACAGATAATATGAAGAGATAAAGTAACAAAAGAAGAGAACTTAATTGAATACTCCATAAACAATTTTTTTTATTAATATCAATATTATCATTTTTTATTTTTATTATCCATCATTGTTGCAATGTCATAACTATTACTTTTACTATCATTATACTCATCACCTATTTATATTTTGTCTTTCACATTTAATAGGATTGAATATATTAATATTTATTTTATTTTTATCATCTATTTGATTCTGAACATATTATGATTTGATTTGGAAACGAATCTGTACTCTTTAAATAAATACATAACTTTGAAAAAAAAATATTGATACTAACCAATCAATTTAAATTATTTCATATGACTAAAATCAAGTTGAATGGATGGATCAATTTTATTCATATTTCAGTTAATAAATTAGCATAAGAAAGCCAACATCTATAAGCTAAATATTAATTTATTAGAAATTAAAATCATTATTTTGGTAAATAAGTAAAGCTCAAACATATACGTATATGTAACAGTACCGTATATGTAACAGTACCGTATATGTAACAGTACCGTTTCCGACCGAACAACAATAAATACGTACACGTTATCAACACAAGGTAATGAAAAAACAAAAACAAAAGTAATGAGAGAGTCATGGCCACGTGTGGATGGCATCGCGTCACCACTCACAAATCAGACATATCACATTAGACAGAATCTCAGATCTTAATCATTCATCTATGTTCCACAAGTGCCGTCTCACATCTTACCGCTGCACCTTCACCTACTGTACAAAATCCTTACTCCCTTCTTATCCTTCCCTCTTGCACTCATTTCTCTTCTTCTGCTCCTCCTTCCTCTTCTCCTCTCAGACTACCCCTCTCACTCTGTGATAGGCAGTTCAGGTACTCTCTCTCTCTCTTCCTCTCTCTCTCCCTCTCTATCTATATATACACATCCCTCTTTGTGCTTTTCTGCACAAAAAAAGTTACTTGCAAAGTTATCTTTGTGTTTGTGTTGGTGAATTCTCAAACTTTAGACCCTTTTGAGAAAGAAAACTTGAGAAGACGGTCCGTGTTTTCATGTCTTCTTTCAATCTAAGTGTCACTTTTTTTTAAGGCCTGGTTGATTTACAAAATTGTGAAAATGGGTTTCTTTTTTTCTTTCTTTCAGTTTTTTCTTGTACTGTTTCCTTGGGTTTAGTTCAATTTATCCCCTGCTTCTGAAACCAAAGCAACCTGTGATTAGAAAATAAAGTTTTTAATTTTTTGTTTGATGTGGTTGCAGGTGTTCCTTGTCAAGATCTGTGAAAAGATGAATAGCTACAGCTATTATGGATACCAAGAGAAGAACACCTTCACAAGCTGTGAGGAGATGAGGATGGAATCAGTGATTTGCCCCAAACCTCGGCGAGTAGGTCTCATGAACCACTCTTCCATCAACACACACATCAGACCCTTTAGGCACCCCATCAGGTAATTCTCTCTTCCTTTTCCTTTTTAGCCATTCTTATTTGTGGTTTGAAGCCAATTTTGTCATAAAAATTCTGACTTTTTTTTTTGTTGTTAAAAAAATGCAGCTATCAATCTGAGGTGGAAGATTCAGGAGTCGGGGCAGAGCTTTTGGACATCATTCTTCCCAAGGTTCTTTTCTATGTTACTCTTTTGTTATTTTGTTATGTACTAGGAAACACAAATTAGAGTACAGAAATGGTATGAAATTTGCCTATTTTTTTTGAGGAAAAAATGATAACAATTTTTTCCTTTTACAAGTATTTCTCTGAGAAACAGCTGTTATCATATGATAAAAAGATGTTTTCTCGCCTCAAATCAATTTCTGGGGGGGACAATTTACTATCAAAGGTTACTACAGTTTTGATTTCTGTAGAGCAAGTTTTTCCCTCATAAAGAGAGCAAAAAAAAAAACTTGTATTATTAAAGTTGACTTCTTGTAATACTTCAAAGTTACCTTTATTTTACAGTTAAATAAAACTGATTTTTATTTTAACCTATTGAATGTCATTTGGGATGTTTGTAAAAGTTAATTTGGACCACAAACATTTGATTGGAATGTGAGCAAGTGTAACGAATTGAGTCCAAATAAATAAGCATTGAATCAATTTGTAGTGATAATGATTTATGATGAGGACTTATGTATGATGGTATCCTTGTGATCAATATCTGGGACTTGATTGAAATGAAGTAATCTAACCAAAGACTTATTCTTTGATTTGTTTTTGTCAGGAAAGCTGCTACCTGACAAGATCAGGAGGGCAAGTGGTAGCATCATCACCACCGTTTTTCTGTGGATCTCCTCCAAGTAGGGCCTCGAATCCTGTAATTCAAGATGAGCAATTTGGTAATGGGAATTTTAGTCCATTTACCGAGGCATCCTCTTCCTCAGCTCGAGGCTGTGTTCCAATGAAATTTGGTCAGACTCCAGCTGCTGTGAGGATAGAAGGTTTTGACTGTCTTAACAGAGATAGGAGCAGCTGCAGCATCTCTGCTGTGGCATAATCCATTTTTGCACAAAAGAAAAAATAAAAGAAAAGAGAGAAAACTAATACAGAAGCAGAGAAAAGATGGTAGAGGACTAAAAGTCAATGAAGGTCAAATAGCTGGTGACTAATTTTTGTTTGGAAAGAGGGGCTAATCATGCTGTTAGAGTACTATCTGTATATATACAAGTGATCTATGGATGTTTGTTTTCAGAGTCTGGTATCGTGCAACAAGAGTGTCTTTTCTGTTGTTATTCCTTGTGATCAATAAAAAAAGGACTTGGCGTTGAAAAAATGAACATGTCTCTTGTTAGGTTCCTAGAGTCTTACAATTTGTTTTGTGTCACTCAGGTCCTCCCGTTGTAATTGTAATTTGGAGGAGATTGAGAAAAACTAGTCTTTGGAGTTTTGTACATTAGTTTTTTATTAATATTTTGTGGGTGCCCTTTTCGGTGTTGCCTATTTGATATGATGTTATATTAATCTCAAAGAGAATCTGTGTATTCAAGGCAACTCACCTTTGGAAAATGTAAGATGATTTATTGTATTTATCTAGTAGTGCAATCGATGATTTGGTTCTTTGAAGAGAGAGACATAGGGAAAAAATATTGGTTTTTGGTTCAAGGGTATCTTGAGAAGCAACAAAGCTATTTATGGTCAGATTTGAGGGACTGTCTTGTGTTTCAATTATGGACCACTTTTGATAGGTTGTTGGAAGACGCAGGAAGGTTTAGTATTTGCTGTAATATGAGGATGTTGTGGAAAGGAGTGTCGTATCAAATAGATATTGATATGTGATTAAAATTTCTTTTCTTTAGTATTTGCTGTGATGTGAGGATGTTGTGGAAAAGAGTGTGGTATCAATTAAATCTAAATATGTGATTAAAATTTCATTTTTTAACATATTGATTTTAAAGCAATTATGGAGTTGTTAAATGTTACATAATACATAACTTTTACTTTCATCTTACATACTAAATGTATGAATAAAATTTTGAAACTAGTTTTTTTTTTCTATACTATTAAGTAATAACAGTTCAATGAAACTCTAAGTAACTTAGTTTAAGTAGTGAGTTTTTTGATGGGGATTTACTATGTTAACTTTGTTTTTTCTCCTGCATAGTACTTATGTTACATTACATAAATATCCCAATAAAAAAAATTAATAATTCAAATTAATGTTTAATCTTCAGTCAAATTGAAACTTTATAAATTCAATTTTTGTCCAGCCGTTCTTAATTTTTAAGTTTAATCAGCTAAGTGTTATTTGTAATTCCCTATAAATATAAATAATCTTCTCGTTTAAAAATTTATCATTTATTGGAAAGGATCTTTTTGTAAAGAATGTTAGTACAGACAGACAGTCTATATTAATGGTTTTGCTATAAAAATAATGAACATTTAAGAACAATATTGAAAAGATGACGAGGGCATAATTTTGTCATGGAGATACCATACTTCTAACTGTGTTTAATTTGTTTTAAATCATAAGTACCTCTTATTTGACTATATTTATATTTATGTTAAATATTCTTCTTTTAATATAATGTATTTTGTTAGTGTGGTTGGTCATTTTAACAATAGATACAGAACTTGGAATGCTACAAATCCTTCTATTTTATTTGAAATTGATGGTGTTTAGATCCTATGCTACACTTATACATAAACTGACACATTTTCTATGCAAATACTCTCAGAAGTGTCACCAACATGACTAGAAGTAAACTATTGCATACCAATGAAATATTTACACAGTGCCTGTCAAAGAGTGAGAGTGAAATATGAATTGTAGCTTCTGCTTCCTACTTTACTTCCACAGTTTTGGAGGCTTAAGGGTGCCTATACTCATGCTTTTTTTAATACCTGAAATCAAATTTGTGAAAGAAAGTTGAGAAGTTGAATGAGAATAGATGTTAAGAAGAGTGTTAACGTAGTATGCATATACACACCTGATGACTTCTTCACTGGTTCCTTTACTGGGGCAGCGGTGGGGATGGTGGGGATTGTGGGAATTGTGTTTGATGAAGTTCGGCCAAATTTCCTCATAGCTTGAACAGTTCTGCGAAATCCTTTAGACCTGAAAAAAAAAAATAAACTAATAAATTTTAAGTATGACCACTAAATGATGCTGGTGGTGTTCTGTTAATTTCCTTTCCGAATGTAACCCACATCTTCTCTGATGGTGGTTTTGGGACTTCAGTGAGACTGGAATTTTCAGAACCATCAGTTTCTGTGCCTGCAGCAACACCACCGTCAGAAAAATCACTTGATCTTCCGTCAAAATCAGAATCTGTACATGTTTCTGCAGTTGCAACAAAATCATTTTGTTGCGCATGATCATCGATTGGTTGGGGACTAGTAGATTGTAACTGGATACTACTTCTACTTCGTGGAATTATATTTCGCTTAACTCTGCTACCAGCTAAACCTTTCATGGCTTGAAGTCTCTCAATCTCCTCATCTTTTGCCAAAATAGAGCTCTTCAAAGAAGACACCTAGAAAGTCAAGTAAGGGAGGGGATGATTACTCATCTGGTTCATTCACAAACATGAAAACAGTCATGCCAACATAATCAATTGGGTACCTGTTCCATCATTTCTTTAAAGTCTTTGCCCTCTTTGTTACTTCGCGCAGCTCCTAATTCAACTCCAGAAACCCTCTCAGCAAACTTTAAAGTGCTTAGAGTTTCAGAATATGAACTTAAGTCTGAATTGATTTGGACGAACATGAGCGTCTTTGCTTGACCACCTATGGGGTAAGATCAAAGGCAAGATTCAAAGATCAGAAGAAAGTTTACATTGAAAAAATCAAGGTTGGCGACGTTGATAAATTGTTAATAAAGATTTACCAAGAGAAGTTTGTAGAAGTTGAGTAAGCTTGCTGTTTCTGTATGGTACATGAGAGCTCTTTTGAGAAAGGGAAAAAATTACATCTCCAAGGGCAGCTAGTGATTTATTTATATGCTGTGCTTCTTTGAGCCTATCCCCAATTACTTCAGAACGATCTACTCTTTCACTTCCAGCCAAATCTACCAAATGAAGATTACCAGCCATAGTGCAACCAGTCTTCAAGTCCTTCCCGGTAACGTGAACTGAGACAACACTGTGTACATAAGTTTACATGATGTCATCACAATGAAAATCTTTCATTTCAATGTTGAATGATAAAAAAGGTAAGGACAAAAAAACTGGTGCAACCTGTGAGAACGGCTACTTCGTTCATTCATAGCAGTTGCAGCAATGGCTCTATTTTTAAGTCCAATTTCCATTAGCTTAATAACATCTGAAGGTAATTTCACTGGGAACAAGCTAGCATCTGGGACTACTAAGCCATTTGGTCGAGATTGAGTCAATATCCCAAGTGTGTGCATTTAAGGAAATCAGAGACACAAAACGTAGAAGAAGAAAATCCATGGAAAGAAATGAGATGTTCAAAGTTACTGAAAAAAAGGATATCTTTTTGGAGAAGCATATGTTGTTAACAAGTCACGTACTTGCTCGTTATATATCTCAACCATTTGAACTCCGATCTCATACTCCACTATATCTTGTCTACTTGTGGAAATCCTGAAGAGGTCATTTAGAGCTCGATAGTTAACACCGATAGTCTCGCTTGTTGCCCCATTTGGACCAGTCTGAGAAAAGTTGGCATCTTATAGAATAAATAATTCCTTCAATAAATGATGTATGAGATGAAAATCAACATATCGAGAAGGTCCGTACCATTGTATAAGTCTTCCCTGAACCAGTTTGACCATAAGCAAATATACACACGTTATACCCATCTAGAACTGATCTAGTGAAGTCTTGGATGTCGGAGTATACCTCCGCTGCATCGTTCAGATTACTATCATTAGTACAACACTAGAATGTTAACAGAAAAAAAAAAGGGAGAAACTGTAATTTCGAAGTAATCATAAAAAATGGTGCGTTTATGTTATTAAACCTTGAGTTGCGGCAGGGCTGAAAACCCTGTTAAATTTAAATGACCGAAGAGTATCTTTTCCTTCTTTGGATGGATTTGCCACAACCAAATCATTTTCACCAACGTGTTCAACAATAGACTCTTTTTCCAATTTTCCTAATGCAGATGGTCGAATTCGACAATATACTCTGATATTTCCTGTATCATGAAAAAAAAAAAAAAAAAACTGAGTTCATAGTACACTTACACATCAATAACCCAGTAGAAAAGACAATATAATGCCACCTTTTAGTTCTTGAATCTCATTGAACAGTTTTTTATTTTCAGCCATAACAACGTGGTAGTTCTCAGCTGCGTGTAAAAGTGGTTTAAGTTTTACACCTGAACAGATAATTTACAATAAAGTGGTTAGAGTCTTCAGAGAAGGAAAGAGGGAACAGTAGAGTAACATTCTAATAACAAGACCTACCTAATAGATCCAACTCCCCTGCATAAACCGTTTGCTCTTTTATTACATTTTGCTTAGTGGATTCCAAAGATAACTTCATTTTCTGGATGATATCAAATTCAGTACAAAATTGTAATGTTTGACATCACCAAGATAACATTGACATTAACACATTTGTAAGTGTACCTGTAGGGAACTGAATTGAAATGTTATGACAGTCAGAAATCGGTTCATTTTCATGTTCCACTTCTGATCTTTTGAATCCGAAGAAACCTCAAGTTCCTTAACCGTATTTCTTAACTCTTTCAATTGATGCTCATATTCTTCACACTTTTGTTCCAATTCTGCTTTGGCATACTTTTCCAACTGGGACCGCTGTACTTCATATGCTGTTTTAGTTGTTTCGAGTTCTTGCTTCAAAGCTGAAATTTCTGAACTTTTGTGCTCCTGTTCTTTCATTGACCTAGCAATTTCCTCATCATTCGCTGTCTTAACCTCTTCTTGAAACTTTTCAACCTGCATTTAAGGGCCAAAAAGCACATAAAAATACAAATAACATGAAAGTAATTTATCAAAGAATAAAACTTGGATTTGTTTTTACATTTTCTACTGAACAATTTATTGTTCTATCTCAAAAATCCTTGTGATAAAAGTTAACATAGGTTATCAAAGTGAAACTCAAATACTGTTTAGATAACATCATAACAGTAAGAAATTACATCTAAATTTGTCTTCAAACTAAAACCTCTTGCTTGGTCTTGTCTGGTCCCTCTACATGTACTAATATATTGTTTTGCGTGTAAAGAAACCAATACCTTATTTTGTAATACTTTCAATTGGTACTCATATTCTTGGGCCTTTTCTGTCCATGCCTTAGCACCTTTTGCTTCTTCTTCAAGTTGAGAGAATTGTGCTTCATATGTTCTTTTGGCTGTTCCCAGTTCGCTCTTCAAAGCTGAAATTTCCATTTTTTTGTCCTCCTGTTCTTTCATCAACCTAACTAATTCATCTTTCATATTTTCAGCCTGTATTGAAGGTCCAAAGATCTCAAAATACTAATAATATGAAAATAAATTATCGAAGGATAAAACTTAAATGCAGTTATTTAGATGGTTTGTGTAGTTTTCCAACAAAAATTAGACTATTATCTCATCTCAAGACTACAAGTAATAAAAAGTTTCAGTATGCGTTACCAAGCTGAAAACTTGATTTTGAATTTCTGAACAAAGAATAACATCATAAGCATGTGTGAAACAGTATTTGAGTTTTGTCTAATAACTAAAACTTCTCGGTCTTGTCCTGATTTCTCTCCTAGTGTTGTGTAGCAATAATACATTGCTTATCGAGCAAAGAGAGAAACCTTACCTTATTTCTTACTTCTTCTATTTGTTGTTTATATTCTTGAGCCATATGTGTCAGTTCTGCTTTAGCACCCTCAGCTTCTGCTTCCAACTGTGCCAATTGCACTATAGATGTTCTTTTGGCCGTTTCCAGTTCTATCTTCAAAGCTGAAATTTCCAATATTTTGTCCTGCTGCTCTTTTATCAACCTACCAACTTCTGTCTCATCAACCTTATTTTCTTCCTCTTTGATCCTCTCACGCTTTATCGAAGGGACAAAGAGCCCAAAATCCAAACAACAAAAAAAAAAAAAAAATTCAATTAAAAGTGTATCAATGTATTGTTTATTGTACATGAAACCATTACCATTAACTGCTGATTTATGTAGAGAATTCATACCAATATGATAGTTTTGCAGATATAAAATTGATCTACTTCTAAATTCTCATAGAATGATAACTCAAAACTATCTGTGATACCTCATTCTCATCTTTAGTTTCTGATGCAAGTGTCTCGAGTACTCTTATTCTGGACTGGTATTTTTCTTCTCGAGCCTTGAAAAGATTGTTTTGCTGAAGTGACAGGACAATAAAGTGATTTGAAGAAAATGACTGAGAAATCAAAAGTAACAAACTAACTAACTAGCTTTTGAAAATAATGTAATGAACATGACATACAGTTCGTAAATGTTCTGCTTGAGTTGACATGCGCCGTTCAATCTCTTGCGCAACCTTCCTCAATAAGCAAGCCACACGCTGAGAAACAAAGATAATAAACCATGTTTATGAAACTGGATGCGGTATATTTGTTTGTGCTGCAAACCAATTGCGTTGATTGTATACGTGTAAACCAATTGCATGGATTATATACATGTAGTTTAATGAATGAGTTTATGTAACACCAAACCAAACTCTCCAAGGCCATACATGAGGTATTTCCCCATTTCTTCTTTCAACACTTTCTTCAAGAATACCGTTCACAACACTCAGAAGCGACTGAGTGGGAGCATTCTGCAAAATTAGACTCTGAAACATATCAGTCATGTCTCAAACAGAAAAACCATGTTCATCTATAAACATGCATTAAAGTGTATATGGAAGTAGACTTTAAGAACTTACATCTATATTGTTTGATTTCATCATTTCTGATATCTTTTCAGGTGGAAGATCTATGTAACTTCCTGGTTTCAGTTGAAACACCTCATGGAAATTATGACCAGCATGGTGTATTAATGAGGCTGATTGCTCTGTCGAATATACAAATGAGTAAAACTAACTACTTAAACACGGAGAACACAGTCTATTTGGAAACTGGTGATGATAAAAAAGTATATACTAGTAGTATTTTAGTAAGAAATTACAAGGAAATTGTCTTCCACACAAAAGTTAAGATTTAAATTTCGGACAAGCGTATAATGTCATAAGTTCTCTTGACACTGTTTCTCTAGTTAAAATCGGCATTTCATCTCAGTAAAACTAATAATTTATCCTTAGCTTTTTAATAGTACAAGGTCGTACTGAAATTTTGCTGCTAAGGAAATTCTTGATAGAGGTAAATTTTCTTGATTGCTAACATAACCTTGGCACCATGTTCAGAAAGTGGTATGCTTAAACAAACACAAAAACGAAGTCCGAGTTTAAATTCACCGAACCCTGCACAGATGGGGAACTCATAACACGCTGCAACTTTGACGAAGTTGAAAACTTCTTCTGCTCTCCACCAAATGTTGTAGAACAATGATGATGATGGAATGGTGAATTCACACGAGGGCTGACTGTGATGGAACTAGGAAGATTATCTCCAAAAGCATGCTGCAAACTTTTTTTTCTGAGTGTTAAAAGACATTCCACAACAGCTTTCATAGACCCCTACACAACAAAAGAACATGGTAACCCAACAGGGAACATGAACCAAGCTCATGAAAAACTCATGCATAAAAACAAAACTAATGCTATACATGAAGATACATAAGGTTTTTACTATAGTTCAAAGATAAAGATTTTACTGATAATGTTCTTGTCATCAGTTGACAGAAATAAGTTTGTATCAAAGTTAAATTCATGTAATACTTAAAGCCTGATTGATTACGATTGTGTAACTCCCGTTAAACTAAGTTTATGCACGATATAAAGTAGGCCTCTTACCTTTTCTAGGTCTGATATTTCAAACCGGAGCATTCCCGTTAGATCCAAAACTTTCAGAAACGATTTAACATTTTCTGATTGTGATGGCAGAACATTATCAGGTTCACTAACCTACACAAGAGAAACCAGACTAAAAGATATATCTCAAATCACTTGCAAATTACAGTTAGAGCTAGTTAAAAGGTTAAAAAGTGTTACCACATTCACAATACCAGGTCGTAGCTTGTTCAGTATCTGGCACAAAACAGTACCATTACTCAAGCATGCTCTTAATTCACCATCCGTGACATTTGGTGGAAATTTCAATGAAGGAATAAGGCTAGTTAACCACTGAACCAAAAGCAATCGATTCTTGGCTGAAAATATTCCAATTATGGGGGAGATCACCACATGAATGAATACATAGAACATGCAAATTGGCAATAGGCGTGGTAAGGAACTAAGTAAGTCCTATTCCATTACCTTCCAACTCAACATTGTGGGATTGAAAACTCCCATTTTCAAAGGAACTACCAATGGGGCTGCCCAATTCTGTAGCTTCTGAAGGGAAATTCATCACTATGTTCCTCGAGGGACAAAGCAACTTCACATTTCCATGGAGACATGTTTCAACGAAACCCCCATTTTATCAATTCATTATAGAAAAAAAACAGCCTGAAATTAATACCCAATCCACCACAAAAAGTAAAAGTTAGCATCAAGGTAGTCTGATCATATTGCACAAATACAACGCAATGAAAAAAAAAATCTTGATTCCAATTCCATTCACTAGCTAAAGCGATTTACTCCCTTCAGAACAGAAAAAGGCACAATCTCCGTATGCATTCTCTTCCTGACAGACAAAAGAAAAATCCTATAGAGGAAGTCTTGAAAATGGTCCTAAGAGGTTGGAGTAAAAAAGAACAACTTTTCCATCCTACAATTCAAGATTGTATTCCAAATTGAACATATTTTCAAAATAACATTCCAAGAATATAAAGAATACCAAGAATAATGGCAATTCAATCCATGCATAATGGTTATCAGAACCCTCTAAATTCTAATAGAAGTCAAACATTCCCGTCTGAAATGATCGAGATTGTTGACCCTTCAAGAATGGGAAAATCCGTAAAACTGCAGCTCCGGAGAAGGACAGAATAAAAGAAAGGAAAAAAAAAACGGAAGAAGAATGTAAAAAGTTAGAAAAGTAGATTATTGATGCATTGTAACCGAGAATATAGTGAGACGTTCACGTTGAATCAAAGATGGTTCTTGATATTGAATATGAGGAGACTGAGAGAGAGAGAGAGAGAGAGAAAAATCCTTTGTATAAATTTAATTTTGAATAAATGACATATAATTATAAAGATTGTTATGACTAGTGCTGGTAATGTATGTTTGTTTAGAAGTGTAAAAATGAAAAAGATGATAAAGAGTGTACCGAGAAAGAAGGAGAGTAAGACTCTCTGCGTCACCATTGATCATGCATGCATTTCTACGTGCATCAACACAACTAGGCTGCAAAAGGCTTATTATTTCGGACTCTTATATACTTATATAAATAGGCCAGTCCAAGAATAATTTCAAAGCAATCTTTATATTTTATTCATTTCTATTACTTCATTAGTTGTATTTTCTCGGTCACCAAATATTATCTTTTTTTAAGTTTAAACTTTTACTTTTAAATTAATTTTAGTATTCGATTTGTATAAAATATATATTTGTTTACCCATTGTCATTATATATTTTACTTTTAAGTTTTAACTATTTTTCCATTCAATACACATTTTTGTAAAGTCCTTATGGTAGTTAGATATCTATTTTATCTTTCTACAAGCAACTCAACCTTTTTAGAAATATCAATGTATTGATTATGTGGAGGTATTTTTTTTTTTCAGGAAACAATATTCATTTTTTATGAGAATATTATGTTTATTTATATTTATTATCAGTATTATATTTATGAAATTGTTATTATATGTTAAAGAAAAATATATATCGACATATAACTAATTGTAATACTAGTGCATGAGCAACCTAGATAACATTTAATGGTGAAGTTGATTGCTCATAATGTACCATTTTATTAAAGAAAATAAAATTATAAGTAAATTAAAATTATTAAATGTGAAATGAGATTCACAAAGTATATTTTTGTTAATAAAGTTCAATTAATAATAAAATATGCATAAGATTTGTAGAAGGGAAAACCATCTTGCTAATGTATATTAAGATTCCTTGGACAAGGAAAAACCATCTTGGTGGCTGAGAAAAGTTATGAACTTTGAGTAGGATAGAAAAGCCAAGCCCTGGCCAAATTGAACTACGAAGTCGTGAGAGAAAAAAAAAGTATTTGAGGCAATTAGGAAATGATATGAATGAGAAAAGATTTGAAAATCTTAGACAAATTTCCTCTCAAATTTGGAAATGACCATGCAATGCAGTGCAATGGTTGATGTTCGTATTAGGCAAGCCAATTGCAGAAAAGGGATCCAAAGAATGGAAAGTGATTCATAAAGAAAAGCTAGGGATTGCATAGTCTCTCATGAGCAGAAGCTTATAAATTGAGACATGATGATGATTGTGCTGACCCATTGGCTTTATGTTTCTGTCTTGCACCACTACCCTTTTGAAGTTTCTGTTGTTTCACTTTCACTAAATCTGGCCCAGTAACCACAATTTTATGGACCACTCATTGCTCATATGGGATACAACAAAACTTGCATGTCATTGGGTGTCATCTACTGCGCTTATGTAGCTCTTGAGTTATCAGAAAGACAATGTATCACTTATAATTCTATGTACTCATATACGCAACTAGCACATCTTGATGTGAATATCCTCAATAAATCAATATAATATTTGCCCTTATATACAAGTCATGACTCATGATCATGTGGTTCTTGATAGGAGAACTATTTCAATTCCAATGTTCTTTGTGTTGGGATATCAAACCATAAAAAAAAAAAAAAATGCCTTTGATGTGATTTCTCACTTTTACTTATGTCTGTAATACTTCAACAAAAGCGTTTATTATGAAGATTAGACGTTCAACACTTAAAAAATTGGTTCCAAAGTAAGTTAAGTGATGAGAAGACATCGAAGCCAATACATAGATTGGGGAAACCAAACATGAGATCAACATTCTTATATAGAGAAGTTCCAATATTTATTCTGCTATAGAGAAGTTCATTTATACAACTTGTTTTTCATAGAAAGAGAAAAGGAAGGAGGTGGAGGACAAAATGCATGGTATAAATTGTTGTAAATTCTCTTGTATATAACAATATCGAGCCTTCACACAGCAAATGAAGAAGTTATGAAAGAAAAACATCTTCTTAACTTGAACCACGGAGCTTTTAATTGATTTCAAATGTAGGGCTAAGTGTAAAAACAAATACTTAAAGCAAATTAATTACATTTACTATTCCAACCCATCCCTTGCAATTGAAATGAACTTCAGTTATTCCCATCATGCAGTACATAGCTTGAGAAGATTGGTTATTTATGAATTTGTTCAAATTTGTAATGCATTCTGGGTACGCTCCTCATGTTGTTTAATTTGTTCTTCATGTACATAAAACAAGGAACAGTGGTCACCAGAGAAAAATATAAAAGCCAATACCAGTAACTTTAATCAGCAACCTAAAATACCTAAAATAACAGCATCGGCATTGAATAATTGAATTTTTAATAGGAAACAACAAAAAGGCTTCAAAAATTGGATTACCCGAGTTTGCTGAGAAGGAAAGATGGTCAATTAGTACTAATTGCTAAACCTGCCGGAGATATATATGAACAGAAATATCCCAAGCAACAAGTCTAGTAAAATTAAGACTGCCCAGTAATATTATTACTAGTTTAATATAATACAGGCTATATATATGTGTACATATATAGCCAAACCAAGTATTGATCCAAATTTGCAGAAATAGCAAAGATGGATCCGTTAACTGATAGATGTCATTGGTAAGCAGGAAAAGCATTCGCCCCCACAAAGCATGTTCTCTTCACAAAACGACCTTTCATTCTGGGCCTTTTTTCTGCGTTCAACTTTCTCACTTCATATCTAATTTTCTTTGCAAACAAACGAGTCCTTCTCTTCTCTCTGTACCTCGACACTCTTGCCTCTCTTCCTCCGTCTAGGTCACCCCTTAAGGCTCTTACGTCCCCGTCTACACCACTCAGACCCTGAAAAATAATAAATAATCACATGTCAACCATAGCTGACACATCCAAGATCCATGTAAAGAGCATAATTGCTAGCATTATACTCAAAGAGATGAAAGGAACGTTTGGTTTTCATTTGAGAGTCCTACAACACCCTTTCAAAAAGCAAAATTTGCAAACTTAATTATTGTAAAAGATGAAAATTAAGAAGAAGTAGAGGTAGTACCAAGCAGAAGTCATAGCCAGAGTTGAACTTAGGTGGGTTTGATGTTGTCCATGGAGAAGAACCTTGGCTAGACCATGCAGTTATAACCTCATCGTAGTTAAGTCTCAAAAATATGTCTCTCTTTGTTCCTCCTTCTTCACCCACAGCACCATCACTCGCCACCACACACTCCTTCTTTTCCCGTGCATCTGACAACACGGACTCAATGCTATTCCAATGAAAGGCATCATCGTTCGTCATGTCAAAAACTGACTCCAGATAACACGCTACATCACCATCAATATCCTCTTCATCCTTAACCTTCGCCATTGCACCCTGAACTCCCCCTCCCACACGCGCGCTTACTTCATCGTCTTCTTTCTCAAGTAGGTTTTCAACATCAGCAGCAAACTCCGCGAAATCCATGTCGGAAAAACTGTCCAAGTCATCTGTTCTCACATCATAATTGTCGAACACGGGCACGCGGCAAAGCATCTGTTCCTCCGTCTCGTCATTATCCACAGCCACGGGCTCTTGTTCTTCCCCTCCCATCTCCGGAACCAGGGGAAGAACACTGCTGTTGTTGAAGAGAACTTCTTCTTTGAGACGTTGTTGCAGTGCAAAGTGTTTGTTGTTGTTGTGACGTGGGGTTCTTGCCTTGCGTGTGAATCCACTGTGCCATGCGTGTGTGGTGGTGGTGGTTACCTTGGAGGATGCAGTTTGAAGCCGAACCCTTTCGTGCCTGCTAGCTAACTGGTTGGCCGAATGAACCAAAGTGTCGCAGCCATGGCAGAGAAAAGCATTATCAGCCGCACAGAACCACCTTGCTCTTCTGCTTATGCAGCTATCGCAGGCTCGTGCTGTCTTGGCTCCCAAGGCACCTGCATCTTTCATGTCTCTCATCGTGGAAAATCGTTGCTATTTTTTGGTTTGTTAAGTTTGAAATGAAAGTAACAATGGAATATTGAGATGCTTTTCTTATATTTATTTGCTCAGAATCAGATAGCAAAATGGTTCAATTATTGTTAGTGTGTGTTGAGACTTGACAGCGTGGTGTGGCAGTGGGGTCTGTCTATTTTCGTTTTGTCTGAGGTATTTTAGAAAAAAAAACACAAAGTCTTTTAATGTAGAAGGATTTATTTAAGAGACTGTTTTTTTCTTAGAAAAAATGTTATCTTTCTTATAAATGTTCTTGTATATATATACAAACTTAAAGATTAAACTTCTCATCAAATGATTAAAAGACAAATTATCTGTTAACCATGTTACATCAAACTTTCTCTTACTCAATAGGGTGCTCTCTCTCTCTGCCCATGCACTTTTGGTAATTTACTAGTGGGGGGTTTTGGCCCTACCATCTGGCCTCATCCCAGTGTTTATTGGCTGGAGATTTCATGTTCATCTTGTTCTCTGAATCCCCATTGGTTTCCTTTCTGATTATGGGATTTCTCATGGACCCATTTGGTTTTGGGTCTACTACTCTACTGGCGTAACTGTGGGTTTTGTATTAAAATTTGATTGTGACCCTTTTGGTTGTCTTGCTTTTATAATTCAATAATTCCTGGTAGAACATTAAATTTTCAATTTGTGGTCCCCACCTCGATGTTGCTTTCTCCTCACCAGAGGTTGCCTTCTACCCATTTCTTGTCTTAGTCACAGTGCATTTACAACCATTAGAGAAGCTGAGTGGTGTCTGAATAATTTATCAGTCATTCTGGTCACTAATTTTTATACTAACTTTTAGTTTTAGAGCTCGCTACTTCTGCTTCAGAAAATCTAAACCATAAATTAAAGCATGGTTTGTAAACATGTAGTCAAATTTAGTAACAAGGAACTCTATCTTGCTTGCTCCCACTTGTCTTACATCAGTGACGGACCTTTTTTTCACCAACAAACCCATTAATTTTAATTTGTCATGTCTAATCATTTTTTTCTGTGCTTGAAATGTAAACATTAATCTTATGTATAGGAAGGGAGGTTACTGCATAACCTGATCCCACCAGTGGAGAAACTGATATCTTATCTACCAATTTCAAATTTAAACTATGGTTAGTTCAATTATATTGTCAATTTTACCAAGCAGTTTCATTTGAGTAAACTTTACTGCATGAAAGGCCAATTTTGATGTAACAGATATTTGAAGGCCGAGTGTTGACATTTTAGGAATCAGTCCAAAGAACAGTTCACCATACAATTTTATATATATATATATATATATATATATATAGATATATAGATATATATATATTTTGGGGCCAGTAAATATTCTTCATACCAAGGCCGTAAATTACAACCAATGGAAGTTTAGTGTTATAGAATGGACTAGTTTTCACGAAAAGACATATCATGGTTCGAATGCCCATCTTAAGCACACTTTGACATTAACATTCACATACACTCTATTCTATCATGTAAGTTAACTGGGGGGACACAAGCATGTACAAAACAAACTTTATGTTGTACAGTATTATAACAACGCGTGGCATGTGTGGATAAAAGGCTAAAAGATCAAGGAATTTCAGTATAACGTTAATTTCAATGTGTGATTGCGGTTTTTTAAAATCTTCATTATTGATGGAACAATCATAGAAAGTTATTTTATGGCACCTGTTTTCATTCAACGTCAACATGAATGGAACTGATCGATCAGATATTGTTCGCAGAAACTGGAGGAAAGGTATTCGTGCAAAAACATGTCGCTGCTAATTGGTAAAAATAGACATAACTGAGAAGATATCGTTTTGCTTATCAATGTCAGCGTTTTTGCCTTGAAATTATTTTACTACTACTAATAATCTTGTCATATACACCTTTTATGGAAAGGAAGGCTAAAACTGAATGTATAACCAAATTCGGAAATAGAGCATTGTTTCAGAATCTATTAAACCGAGTTTATCTGTGAAGGTTTTTCAATAAACTGTCAGAAAATGCATGCATTTAATAACGAATTTTCTAAATAATTTTGAGCTTCTTAATTACCTCCCAGATATTAATTCGAATAAGTTCAAATTTGCAAAAACTTAGCTCTAGAAATTTTACCTGTAATATATGTAGCTTCTAACGAGGGACAATGATAATGACAACTGACTAATTGCTCCACTTGCAGTTCTTCAAGAACAATAAACGGAATTCTGCTATAATCAAATGTGCAGAAAAATGTTCTCAAAATAAGTCCCCAAACCAAACAAAGCGACAAAGTTTATTGAGGATGAAAAAAAAAAAAACCGTAAAAACAATGGCTTTGTACACCCAAAAAACAAGTGAAATCTTTCTTTTCTTATACAAGGGTAAGGTAGAATTGAATACAAGATGTGCTCAAATCTCAAATCAGAAAATAAAGGATAAACTTTAAAAATAAGAATATTTGCAGCACATTGATTAAAAATGGAGCAAGCCTTCCATTAAAGGCACTAGTCTTCTGAGAAGCTTTAGAAACTGGCAGTGGCAAGGAGGAGGATGTCTTCGGAGACATACCAAATGGGTCTTCAGAATATGCTGAGAAAGGCCAACATGATGGTCGTCTATGACAGACATTATCTGCATAAAACGAAGATATTAGAGTGAAAATCAAAATCAGAAATCTGAAACTTGTGCATATCTTGCTTTGGTATAATATAGAGATAATTACCAGGACACTGGAGGTAAGAAGAGTTCTTCATACTGCAAAAAAAAACATACCATATATTTGTTAAAATGCTAACAGCGTTTAACAGAAATTAAAACCCCATTTTAAAGTTTTCCCACAATTCATTCTTTAAGGCAAGCAAATCTAATAATACTGAAGTTGAAATTAATATTCAGTTGTTATGAGCATTCAATTTGCTTACCTACTCAGAATTTTTCCACCCCTGTGGCCACGGTAAACACATTGGATCACATTGCAAGCTGTTTCTGAATGCTCAACACATTCACTGCCAATAATAAGATTGGATTGTTTGCAACGTAAGTTATAGCAGGGAACAGCTAGCCCAGAAGGAACGCATCGCATCCTGCTAAAATTGATTGAAATACTAAATTCAGACTAAAATTAAAAATTGAATTTTTAGCAAGATTAAGTGTATATAATAGATCTTACGTAATATCCATTGGTTGGCAACTGCATTTGATGCAGTTGCTGGCAGTTAATGTATATGAGCCATTTGGGACTATCATACTCTCATCGTACCATTTCAAGGTTGCTGATGAACATGCTGCAAAGGACAGTACAATTATTTAAAGAATATTAATGACTAAGACAACATTCTGTTCCACTTCACAAAATCCTAAGTTTTATGAAGAATTTAGTAAAACCTACCTGAATGAATAGATAAAATCAGTGCCGTTTAGTACGTGTCTTCTTTTAGCAAGAGGCGTAATTTGGTTAATTTCATTTTACTCAAGAAAACTAGTGTTAACAATTCTTACTACAATACACTTTTTTAATATATTTCTTATCATTGCTAAATTATATATCCAAGTGAACCTAAAAGGAAAATTAATTTATTTTTAAATAACAGTGTAAATGACACTTTTTAAATTTATTTTTAAATGACAGTGACGCACACTTTATATTTACTACTTTATTTTTCAACCTTTATCTTTCTTTATAAATAAAAATAAAATAAAATTCAATGACTAAAGTATCCTTAGAAGTGGAAGCATCTAGTGTAAAAAAAATATTTTCCTATATATAATATAAAAAAGAGTTAAAACATGTTAATCGCATTGCTAGGAAAATGTCTACTGTGGTATTATTGTAGGAATACCAGTAGTTTTAATCTTATTTAATATCCTTTTGAAATGACACAAAGTAGCTAGCTTTATTTTCATTTGGTATAAAGTTGTTATAAAAGGTGTTATATAATATAGGTTTAATACCTATTTTGGTCTCTTTTTTTAGGGGTTTGTTCAAAGTGGTCCTCTCTTTTTTAAAAAGTTCAATACGGTCCTACTTTTTGCAAAAACTGTGCAAGTTAGTTCTTTTTGCTAACGGCGTTAATTCTGTTAACGGCAGAGCTGCCAGCTGGCAAATATTTGATGACTTGTACAAATAAAATTCGTTTTAGTCCTCATATTGGTTTAAAAATGTTCATTGTGGTCCTCGTATTGGTTTAAAAATGTTTATTGTGGTCCTCGTATTGGTTTAAAAATGTTTATTGTGGTCCCGTTTTAATACATGTTAATGATTTCACACGTGATCTAGTAATTCATGCGCTAACCTTTTGGAAAAGTATAATCACAATAATTTGAAGNTTATCAGTGTAGTTTCACGTGTTATATTAGTAAGTATGGAGATGTGAAAAAAGAACGCATCAGTTTTGGATTGTAACACGTGAAATTTTAGCTGCTGTTTTCTTAGAAAACCACAAAACTTTGCACAAGAGCATCNATTGACAAATTTGTGAAGCTGCTTACTGTCTCTAAGGATGATTTTCCTTTTTAGTAAAAGGGGACCACAATAAACATTTTTAAACCAATATGAGGACCACATTAAACATTTTTAAACCAATATGAGGACTAAAACGAATTTTATTTGTACAAGTCATCAAATATTTGCCAGCTGGCAGCTCTGTCGTTAGCAGAATTAACGCCGTTAGCAAAAAGGACTAACTTTTGCAAAAGGTAGGACCTTATTGAACTTTTAAAAAAAGGGAGAACCACTCTGAACAAACCCCCCAAAAAGAAGGACCAAAATAGGTATTAAACCTATAATATATTAGTATATATATTTTTTCCTCACATATATTGAAGAGAAAAGGTTTTCTTTTCTTATTTTTTTTTCCTTGTTTCTTTTTGCATAAAAGACAAAAATATTCTCATTATTTTACCATTTTCTTTTTCGCTGTCGTTGTTGGTTCTTTCTGTCCTTTTCTCATATCTAATTGTCTTAATCAAGTTTTACTTTTTTTATCTCTTACTTTTTTCTACTGAGAAGGAAGTAACATTTCACATATTACTCCTCAATAAATAAGATTTCCGGATTATATAATTCGAATATATAGAAATATTTACAAATGTGAAAGTTTTTTATAACTTTTTCCATGAAAAAGTAACTTTTAAAATGTGTAATTCGAAAGATGAAAATGACTTTCAAATTGATCTTAAAGTAAAAAAAATAACTTAATCCAAAAATTCTTTTAATGCAAAAATAATGACTTAAGTTATAATTCATTAGTTAAAAAAGCACCTACCAAATTAAATAATTCAAAACCTTTTTTATGTAAAAAATTATTTCAAGAGATAGGAACCTGCAATGGGAAGAGATATAATGTCTCCAGGATCTACCGTAGGTTCCGAAAAGCCATTGACAGCTTTCAAGTCCGAAATAGTTGTACCAAACTTTGCTGCTATGCTGCTCAGGCTCTCTCTTCTCTGCACAACATATGACATGTAAACAGCGGTTCCCCCATTGTTAACGTTGTTAAAACATGTGCATGGCAGTGGAATAACAATGGTGCCTCCATTCCTCAAGGGGTTGCTGCCATTGATGCTGTTCAGAATCTTGATTTGTTCACCACTGACCAACCCACCATAACCTTCTGATATGGACGCAGCTGTGTCTGCTGCACGAACAGTGTAGACGGTTGACATGGACCTTCGGATGCCATCCACACAAGAGCAGAAGATGGGTATTTTGACAAACGTTTTGGCCCTCAGGATTTGGTGTGCACTTGATGATGTTATGGGGAAGAGAGAGTTGGACGCCAAGATATCAGAGGCGTTTACATGGAAACGAGTCGCGATTTCTGATACTTTGGAGTCCCATGGCAAGAGATAAGAGAGGAGAGAGGGGCATGAGTCTGAGGAATTGCATGCTTCAATGGTGGACTTTGTTTCAACTTCATATTCAAAACTCAGTAACATCAAACACAAGATCCCAGGCCAAACAAACTGCAAAGAATTTCTCATTTTTTTGTATGCAGATGCAGGCCAGGAAAGTAGAAATAGAAGGATTCCTTCCATTCCATACTCACAAGTCTTACATTAATTGGACCAAAACTGTTAGGTGAAGGACTGTTCATTTATAAAAACTAATTTAATTATTACCACTTAATGCTACAGTGAGTGACTTTTAATTTAAAAACTAATTAATATATATAAGGATTTTTGTGCATTAAACTTGTTTTAGGATATAAAATTTAATGTGATAGAATCATCTAATGTCGTAGATGATAAAGAGAATGTTGAGTAATGCTTAAAATTATTTCTATCTTTATGTCTGTTTTTAATTTATTTATTTTTTATCAATTCAATAGATGTTACTACTGTACTTTGATAAGTCAATCCAATTGTATTTTTTACATGGAAATTTCTTTATTATATCTCATATCTTAGCTATATTATTAAATTCATACCTAGTCATTACCTTATGGTCAAAAACTCTACTATAAGAAATACTTGGAAACATATGTGCTTAATTTACCTTTTTATGCACAAATAAGGTAAAACAATCAAATTTTCTTAAACAAGAGATATAAGCTAATAGATGCAAAGAGAGACGTGAAAACCTTGGATTTGACATAAAGTGGCAAACAAAATCATGAACAAAGTAGCAAATCTAAACTTTGAATATCAAAAACTGTCTTACCAGTTGTTATCTTGACGAATCAAATATAAGAATATATTCCGCAGTTTATCTTTCCTCTTTTGGTACAATATTATCTAGGTGTGAACAATGGCAAATGTAGAAAGTGGTGTTTGAGTGGGATGAAGCTTTACCTCGGCCAACACAACACGTTATATATCAGAAGCCACTAACCCAAGGTGCGATGTTCCATCACGCACTGATATCTATTCTTTCTACGAATAACTGTGATGGAAATTTTGTCTATGTTTTGTTTGGTTCCTCATTTTTCATCCAACCAGAAAAAAGGTCTAAAAATGAAGCAGAAAAGGAAGGAAATGAACCTCTGACGACATTTACAGAGATAGTGGAGAATATTGGATTACGCGATATCTGAACACGTAGAGAAGAGTGAGAAAAGAACGGCCACATATGAACATAATATATAGTATACTGAGCGTAATAATTTGTGTTGTCTTTCAATGAGGGCAGTGATGGACGGTGTGGAGAAGGGTAAGAAGAAGAGGGTGGTGGACGTTAGGGTTAGGGAGGAGGAAGAGAGAGAGACCGCGCAGAAGCAGAAGCTTGATCAGGAGGGCCCCACCCAGGAGGAAGTCGACCACTTCTTCGCCATACTCCGCCGGATGAAGCTCGCCCTCGTTCACTTCCACCGCAAACCAAACGCCGCCAACCTCTGGAGGGAGGCACTCGAGGAAACTCACTTCACCCTCCGTCCCCCTCCCGTCGAAAACAACGCCGCCGATCGTTTCGATCTCAATGCCGTTGCTCCTGAGGCCGCCGACACCTAGTGTGGTGTCGGACGAAGAAAACAATTTCTGCATTATTATTATTATTTTCCTTCTCTAAATTTCATCTATTTCTTTGAAGTACTTAATTGCTTATTGGCTCTCTGAACGCTACAATAATTGAAGTTTGGAGTATTAGAAACAGGTTTATCGTTCTCCTTGTATTATTTTCTGCATAACTTTCTTTCTCACCGTACTAATTGGGGTTGCAGAAAGAAATCTGGTGAGATTCAGGAAGGAATAGACTTGAAATTTATATGGGCTGAACCCACAATTGAACTTTATATGGGCTGAACCCACAACTGTTCTTCCGGCCCAGTGCCTACTGCCTTTTATCTTTAGTACAGAAAAATGCATAGTGAAGCTAATCAGGTAGGAACAGTTTTATTTTTATTCAATGCTCAAATTCGCTTTTATTTATTTAAATTTGGGATGACACTGACTTCAATCCCATATTTTAAAAGGTTTAAAGCTTTTAATAATTGAAATAAAAGAAATATGTTATATTAGTTTTTAAATATTAAATTTGAAAAAATAAAATAATTGGTGGGAGTAAAAAATTGTTTTAACAAAATTTAGTGATTAAAAACATAATTAAACATATATTTTATTGTAAGAAAAAATTGGACAAACTTCTTCGAATAAAATTCTAAGAGATAAAATTTACAAAATAAATTCGACTTACACACAAATTGAAAAAAAAAACTTAGAAGTTATATTAAAAAAATTACAAATTATTTTATATATGAACTAATTTTAATCTACAGTAAAACTTTTTTTTTGTTTGTTTAAAAGTCCTTTGGAAAGGAATTTCCTATACAAATTCTAATAAATGTTTTATTATATTTGGTATTAAGAAGAAAAAATCACTAAAAGTTCATCACAAATAGTTTTATTATAATAAATAATTAGGATAAAAAGTGATTTTTTTTTTCAAATTAGAGAGACTAAAATGCGTTTTTTAATATGTTTTATTGATATTTGGTAATTACTAAAAAATGCAATAAATCTCCACCACCATTATTCTATATACTATTTTCATGATAATTTTTCATAAGAAACGGGCAAACACATCTTCCTTTTATGTAATTTCACTCCAGACAACATGTTGTCAGCAGAATTAACGTTGTGTGTGGCTTGTAAAGAATGAAATAAATAATAGTATAATTGGATTATTTGTGATGGATTTGCCACCATAGGTTACTTTTTATTATCTATTAACTTTATTAGAGATTTTAAATAATAAATAACATCTATATCTATATGAATATACATTTGGTTTTTTAAATTATTAAATCAACTTACTAGTTTATCAATTTTGGTTGTCTTTTATTTTTGAAGGACCAGTCATATTTTTTCCACTTGTAAAATTCTCTACAATCTTGGGGTTCCTTTAGAAGAAACAGTTAGATCATTTTTGCAATGAATTAACAAAAAATGAAATTTATAATCAAGACAGCTGTTTGAATATACTTTTAATTATGTCTATAAATTAAAAAAATGTATTTTAAAATGAGCTTTATTTACCAATATAATAAACGTTTTTGTTATTACATTTCTTTCAAGCTCAGTGACACACTGATCACATGTATGACAGATTAGACAGGCTGAAATGAGATGGTGCATATAGATAATGAGGTATATGTTTTTTTTCCTTGATTTTAAACAATATATATATATATATATATATATATATATATATATATATAAGAGTAGCTTTTAAAATATAATAAACAAAGGTTTCTAAAAAAATACTTGTATTACTCAACATAGTAATAATAAAATTGAAATTTTGACAAATATGAGGTAGACTAGCCCTGACTCAGTCATTAGATGAGATATGACAGATTAGAAATTCAGATATCATGGATTAGAATTTCTGAAATCTCAAAATTGAAATTGAGTTCTTTGTTGAGAGATTTCATTTATAATTTTTTTTCCATTTCTCCTGTGGATAAATTTTTTGCTTTGGTTTGTGGTGAAGATAAAATTAAACTTATCTTTGTATATTTAATGGAAAATTAATATCTTTATAAATTCTACGGGATATTTCCATTTAAGAATAAAAAAATGAAATTATCAATATACTTATTTAATGAAAATTTTTAGATTCGTTTAATTAATATATGAAATAATTTATTTAATATTTCTTTATATTAATTTAACAAATTGTATGAATAGATTCATTAAATATGTATTGTTAAATTTATTTAATAAATACATAGAGAAACCTGTTTAATATTTTATTTGTACTTGTACAATGAACTTATGAACATTTAATGTTTTATTTTAAATTCATATAACTAATACATCAACAGACTATTTTATTTTATTTTATATTATTAGACTGATCAAACTATTTTTATTATACTTTAATTAATATAGGTAGAAATTTGTCTAATATGTCTATTATTAGACTTATATAATTTTTTTTATTATATTTGTCTTGTTTATTATTAGATTCATTTAATTAACATATATTTATAAACTTAAACAATGATAATACAAATATATTGGTGATATATTTTAAAACAATTTATTTATTAATAGTTTTTTTTTGTCTTTATATTTTCAAACTGAAAATAAAAACAATAATATAAAATAAAATACTTTTTACTACTAAATCTGAATACTTTTCTTTTAAAAAAATTACTTTTTTTATCAAAACATAATTTAATCTATTATAATAAATGGTTATAAAAAAATCTTTTTTTCACCAGTGTTTGAATCAGACACGTAAGTCTTATTATCATACCTAAATCCAATTATAATATTCAATACGATAATACCACATATGAAAAAAAAAATCTTGAACACTTAATTTTCTTATTAACTGAAGCATATGCTTAAAAAACTGGGTTTTGCTGAGTCTAATGTAATAGGGTAAACTATTAAAGTCTGTGACAGTGGTAGGCATCGTTTTCAGTTTTACATACTTTTACTAACGGCCAGAAACGCTTAGCCACTTCTGCACGCCAATACAGTCAATAATTGATTAATTCCTGAATGTGAAGGTTATATAATTATATTATCGTTGACGGCGTCATCTTCTTATGTTTCCATTACTTCAAAATTATTAATGCATTAAAAACTCATCTTCAAAACAATGGTGGAAATATGTCAAAAAAATACACTCTCTTCTGCGGTTAGGTAAGAGGGATAGTGACAGAGGGCTAAAAATCACTAAAAATATGCATAACATTTAAGCAGTATGTTATTTTATAAACAGATTAAAAATGTTATATAAAACACTAAATTTTGTTGCTGTTTTGGAACCTTCCTAAATTCATTGATCTTAAATAATTCGTTAATCCATGTTAATTTTTTTTGTATTGGTGCTAAGCTCATAAAATTATGTTAAATGATTTTTTTGGTTGTTGGAAAGTTCATAAATTATGTTAAATAAACTTTTAGTCTGGGTAACGTATCAGCATGTAATAGACATATAAAATACGTAAACTTAAAGAGTAAGTTGGTAGCTAAAATACGAAAAGATGCAATAAAATATAGTGACGATATAAAAAGAAAAACTTACAAGTTAAAGTCTTGGATATGAGACATTGTCGTCTAATACATAAATTTATTTTTCATGACGACTTATTGATGTTGATACTGTCTAATATTTCTCCTCAAATAGGCTTAAAGTTGATAACATAATGAATAGGTCTTAGCCGTTCTAACATAATGAATCACCTAAAACATTTGTATAGTAGGTTTTAGTATTACATAAATGTTTAAACTTATGACAATATTTAGAAAAAGTCATAAAATCTTATAAGATTTGTAAACAATGAATGTTATCAGAAGATAATTTGTTCAACTTTTTTACATTATTTCATATTATATTACATGTTTCTTATACGAACTAGTTCACACATTGATTACGTGATTGTATTGATCATGTGTTAATAATACATGAGAGTGCATTGTTCTACCATTGTTTATATTATTCATAGTATATGTTTTTACATAGACAAACCTAAGTTGGAGGTCGTGGTTGGATGCAGTGGTTCTCTTAGAATGTTTTTATAATTTATATTTTTAATATATATATTATAGTTTATTTTGTTTTTATTATAATATATTTTCATTTTATGTTTCCATCATACTTTAATTTAAGAGTTAAAAATATTTATATTTTAATGATTTTATTGGGCTATTCAATATTGTATAATTTCAGAATGAATTAATGGGACATTAAATATTATTTATTAACTTTTCACATATACTAGAATATGATCACATCAATCATTATCTACAACAATGTTAAGATTTTTATGTAAATAAGTTTGATGTGGCTACCCTAACATGTTATAAATATCTTAAATGATTTTTTTTTTTTTAGAAATTTGCTATCGAATAAGTTATCTCGAACATGTGAAAACTCTAAACCGATCAAGACATGAAAAACTCGAAAGTAATACATCTTGCAATTGACACAGTAATATTCCTAAGATTAAAGATGAATAAGACCTAGCAATATGCTTCCACGTTTCCAAATTCTATAAAACCAGATATCCAATCACATTTAACTTTTTATCATATGTTTATTGTAATGTCTTAATTATGATTCATCAGTATTTAATTGAGATAAAATACCGTAAGACTCCAAATATTATTTTTAAGTTAATGTGTAATATTTTTTATGCAACAATAATTATATTTTGAGATAGTTTATCGAATACAATTTTTAACATAAAATATATTTTGATATATATTATGGTGAGAAAATCATCGTATATTCTAATATTTTCAAACTGAATGATGTTATAAACATTCAGTGTTGATTGTTTGTCTAATAAAACATTACTTATTATAAGAATTATAAGAAAAGTATTTAGGTGTAATTTTAACACACAAATTTATTCGAAAAATTGATAGTATATGTAAAGGTCTGAAAAATTATAAAGTCATTGGACCCTATATGGAGGCAGCTAGGCTCATAAACTAAGGGTACCTTAGCCTTAGAAGGGGGGCTTTTTCAGAAATCAGATTTTTTTCATAAGCCAATTTTCCTTTCTCTTTTTAGAAATCCTTTTCCCTAAATTCTCTCTGCCTTCTCTCTAGATTTCCAGCTAATTGAACCGTTCAATCTTGGATTTGAAGGTGCTCAGGCGTTCACCGCACCGAAGGCTTCCTTTTGATCCGATATATTTTCGATTTGATCGGTAAGTAATTTTCTCCTCTTCTCCGCTGCTTCGCAACTTAGGGAATGCCTTTTTCCGGCTGTAGACAACCAGGAGCATTCTTCTTTTTATTCCTATTTAAAGCTTAGGTCTAAGAGCTTATTCCTCCACCATTTTGGTGATATATAGGTACTGTAAATTCCTGTGTTGCATAAAGTTGCTGTGAGAGCGTCTCTTGTGAACTGTACTGTGAGAAACCAAGGTAAGGGGAGCTGACTTTTTTTTTGGAATTTAATTTATAAAATATTTCAATGTTGAATTTGAACTTATGTGTTTGTGAAGCTGTCTTGCAATTTTTAATTTTACTGGATGTCCAAATTGAGACTGTGAAACTGTGTATAATTATTGTGTGTTTAAATATTCAAATAGTGCATGAGAATTGGATGTATATGAATTGTCTCTGTGGAAATTAATCCGTTTTAGTTGAAATTGATCTTGTTGGAGGGTTTGGAGTAAGTGCTCTGTGATAACATGTATATAGGTATTAAATAAGTGTACAAGTACTTTTTCAGAGTATTGTGGGAGGGGGGTAAAATATAAAAAAATTGAGCGCTTGAGGTTTAGAGCACAACAGACTAGTTTAGGTAACTTTAATAAATTAATTAAAATTGGTTGAGAGTCTTTCTTTGTTGGTAGGATAGAGGGGACTTAAAAACCTGAGTTGGCACATCCCTGATCATAGAGCAGCCCCGGCCTAGTCGACTAGTCATATGTGCTAGCGCCGAAGGTGAGTCTGGTGCGTTCAGACATCTGAACCCTCTCCGGTGACCAATTGGGTAGTGAGGTGAGATTGAGAACAGGCATTATGTGATAATGAATAATTTAACAAGCAATTTCATAATTAAGGAAGTATTATAAGTTATTTTGAGGTAATACGTATCATGATATATATATATATATATATATATATATATATATATATATATATATATATATATATGTATATATAGATTTATATAATATAGTTACGTGACACATCTAAATTCTATTAATATTATATAACAATACGTATGTTATTATATTTTATTAATA